>NC_088879.1:19364232-19422912 GCF_032884065.1 Artemia franciscana | reverse complement strand
CGTTTAAAGTTAAATCCCCACCTTAAAAATTAATATCTTATCAATTCTTTTTTCTTACAAAGGAAACCAAATGAAAAAGCTTATATATTAAGAATAGCCTGTGCTCAGTTTTATAGTTTGAATTCAGAGATTCAGATACACCAAACAAAAGTTGGTGGGCAGCAAATTGAAGCCAAAAGAGCTGTAAAACCTAAGGGTTTTTCAAAAGTACTTTACAACCAAAGCTCTCTCAGTTACAAACTTCAATCAGGGGCTCTTAGCAAAACCAAGTGGATGGTATATACCTATTAGTACAATCAAATTGGATTCTGCTAGTTCCCACCTCGCTTGAACAATGCACCTTACCAGTTCAGCCAATAAATTTCCGTGACAAGCATACATTATTCATGTGTGAACACCTCTTTGACAAAAAATTAAAAGGCTAAGTTAGACCAAATTACCACCAGTAGCTTTAGTCAAACAGAAAACTCCCGCTTGTGCTCCCACTAACTTTTTTCAAAGGGAAGGCTAGAGCTTGTTTGGTCATCCAGCCCTGGTAATGTCTATGGCCTTCCTCACAAACATGTAAGTGCGTTACAGTGTGGTGATCTGTTACTAGCGTTCAAGTTTCATCTTATAAGCATTACAACTAGTGACATATTTTCATTTTAAACATTATAATTTTAGGTTCAACGTTGGACTCAGAGATATATCTTTTCTTGCACTCAGTCAGGACTTAAGTAGTTTCTTGACTAGGTAAAGACCTGGCTTACTTTTGCAACGAATCAGACTTGGCTAGTTTTAAACCAAGTCAGCCCAGAGTTGTGATTTAGCTAATTTTTATAACAATTCAGAACTAATTTTGCACCAAATTAGAACTTAGGTTGTCTTTAAGAGCTAAATGACTTTTAAAAGCAGAACTTGTTAGACATGAAAAGTGTTTGTTGAATTTTTATAAAATGTAATGACCACCCTAATTTTTTTTTAATCTTTAAGATTTTATTATTAATGACAGCAAAACCATCATCTTTTCTTGGTATCAAAAAATTATTTTGTAGTTTTTAGTAGATTCTGAGATATTTTTTTCTTTGTTTAGTTTTTAGTACATCCTGAGATAAACTGTGAGAAATCAGGCTTAGAAAACAGGCAAAAGACTGATTTTCCTTATTTCACAGCTGTTACAACTTCAACCATAAAAATTGGTGATCAAAGCCTAACCTATTGAGAAAAGTCTAAGCATAATGTATAAAAAGTCAGTTTGCCTAAGTTCATCTTCTGTTATATTACAAAACCGTCATAAGATAGAAGTATGCATGTGCAGTTTAGACATTTTCTAGAAGGTGATCATGGCTGACGCATTGAACAAAGAGAATGAAGGAGCGTTAGTCTTTGGGGTTTAATTCTGCAACAGGTTTTTGGCAGCAGTAGTAGCACTTTTTAAGTTGGGGCTAGTATACACTGTAGTTTCAATTTAATAAGGGAGCAAAAATTGTAAATGTCACAATATATAAAGAAAATAATCTAAGAAAATGCATGAAATTTTCAATATGTTTTTTTTAATCGTTATTGTTACCGTACATAACTTTCCTTTGAACACAAAATATGTCAGAAAGCCACTTTGACATAGTTGTTTTGTCAATAATTGGGATAAGCCATGCTTGTATATACATGCTTTTATCCATAGACGGCTATACAAGTCTCACGAAGATACGTACAGAGTAAAAAAAAACTAAACTAGATTTATCCTCTTACCTCTTGGGTCGCCAGCTTATCAAAACTAAACTAATTGAAAAAAGCCCAGATACAAATCGAATTTTCAAGTTTTGGGTTCCCATATTTAGGTCTAATTACGTTGTCTTGCAGCCCACTAAGTGGCATTAGCGGGCGCATACAGCCCAAGATAAAAACTTGAGCCCTTTTGCAATGACCACAAAATAAAGAAAATACAATGTACTAACTAGCAACTGAAGCATAATAAGGCTTCCACCCCTTCTTTGAAAGATAAAAAAGAAATTTTAGAATATTAGCATAAAAATGGACCTGCTTGTCTATATCATGTTTCTTTGCTTCAAGAGGGACAAGAACGTGGCAAGGAGCTGTCTCATCTGTAATCAATGGGTCACGCTGTGATCTATGGACAATTTGAAAAGTGACAGCATTCTTCTTGTCAATGAACTTCTTCTTTGGCTGAAATGAGATACAGAATACAAAACATGTCAGAATATAATCCGATGTAATCCATAATTAACTTGACATTGTTTTAAGCTATACCAATAACCAGAATGTAGATAAGGCAGGGATTTAGCAGTCAATTTTGACATAACTAGCTGAGGGAAAGAGGGGTGATATACTCATGGCTTCCTAACCTCACGATGCACTAAGTGGATTTTTGCAGTAAAAAAAGTTCTAATGAAATTTGATGTATTTTCAAATAAATCTTATGCGTATATGCTGGATTTTTTTTAGCACTCATTGTCGAAAATTCCAAGATCTATCCACAAAGCCTAACAATAGGTTAAAATATAGATCTATTATATATATTTATATAACAAAAATATGTTCCTAAAGTATATCTAGGTCAACCATATGAACAAAATTCAAAGCTAAAATATATATATATGGAGATTTCTTCCATATCAGAAGAGGGTTAAAAACCCAATCTCAAGAAAAGCATATTCTCATTTAAAAATTGCAAGGGAAAAAACAAACAAGAAACAACAAAACTAAAATGGAACTTCTTACATGATATGGTTTATTTTTCTCCTAACCTGATATTCATCACTAAATTTCCAACTATTTACAATAAATCACAAAAACTACCTTTAAAAAAAACTTGCTATTTATAAAGAATCAAGGAAAGAACAAAAACAAATTTACAAAAAAAACTGTGGCATAATAGATGAATCTGTATCAATTCATAAGTCATTGTCTGAATAATTAATATTATCATGTGTTTTTGTGTCCCATGCTTTTAATTTCCAAAATTTGCAGGCATACACGAGGAACACAGAGCCATAGCTCTCTTCCCCAGACTTCGTACATATTCATGGTTGTACCTTCTTTTACTTACATTCATACAGAATGACTAAATGATTAAACATTAATTATCAAAATCAATTGCACAAAAACTTATGTTACAACTTTAAATGTAAAAAAAAAACCTCAATTCACATAGTAAAAACAAAATCTTACATTTGCAGAACGCGTCCAGCCCTGGTATTATTCCAACAAAATTTAGCACAACTCCTTCTATTATGATGGCTGTTTCTTCAAGAACTATCAGTATTACCCTCTGTCAAGACTAAACTCTTACCATTACTACTACAACGACTCTTATTGCTTCTGCTATTGTAGCTACTACCACTTACACTGACTAATATTACTGCTTTTACACCTACCACAAATACTACTGCAACTACAACTAAGAGCAGTGCTACTAACCAGGGCAGAGGGTGAATAGTGGGGAAATAAAATACCCCCCTGAGGTTTTTTCAAATGACCTTTGCCCTAGTATAACTGAAAAATAGTGGCCTATGAATCGCCATTTCATAAATATTGCATAGTGTCTAGAAAGGATTAGAAAAAAATAATGAATATCTTTTTAATGATAGTTTCATAAAGAACAATACTGAAATATTTAGCAGATTCTTTCTGTGAATATGCCCATTATCAAAATTGTTCAAAGACTCATGACCACTCAAGCCTCCCATCTCCAGCTTTGCACACATAGGCCTGCTGTACTCATGATCACTCAGGAGCTATTTAGCCAATTGTTTTGAACGTTAAGAATTGAATATATTTATATAGCAGTATAAATACATCATCCCTACAACATTCAGTATGGTACTTATTTGATAAAGATTGTTTGATTTTCACCAAAATTGGAATATAACACTACATGATCTTGCTAATTAAAGTAACTAAAGTCTTTAGATTAATATTGAAACATAGAAGTGCGAGATAAAAAATTAAAAATAATAACAATCTATTCCAAAATTGTTATCTGATTTCCATAGAAGTCAGTAGTTGATATTGCTTGAAGTTGCTGGTTATAAATCTGAGGTTAATATCTATGTTCCAGAACCAGAACATATTAAACAAGCTTTTACACATGGTATTAGACTTCCATCAAAGTTGGCATTTAAGAGTTTCAAAGCTTGCCAATTACAAACCTGATGCTAATATTGTAATATAGAAGTCCAATTATGAATTCCTATTTCAAAGAAATTTAATGTCAAAAGATATTAAGTACATATTTCACAAACAATGTTTGACTTCCTTCAAAGTTGATATTTGAGAGTTTCTTAGCTTGCTAATTTACATACTTATTTTAAAAACTTTTTCCACAAAATAAGTTTTTCAAAAGAAAAATTAATGGGCTACATTAAACCACAGATGAGTACAAATAAATTCAAATAATTTTTCAAGCATAAAACAATCCATAAATCACCATCAATGAATAAGTGAAACTCAAAGCGACAGGAATTACAAGAAATTGCCAATTTAAACCCAAAACGAGTAGGACTAACACATCCCATGGCTTCTACAGATCACAACACAATTTGCACTTTACTGAAAACAATCTAAATTTTGAACTATGTGTTTTTACCTTTCACAACATCAAAAAAAATAGCAATAATAACCAAGAATACTTGAAATACAAAAAAAAAATGAATGTGGATTTACGGTTTAATATATATACTGATATTCACTTCTAAGAGTCTTAATAATTTTGAATTTATTGATGTTAAAAGAAAAAAGAAAACATTTAAAAGGTATTTTATTTATAATATATATATATATATATATATATATATATATATATATATATATATATATATATATATATATATATATATATATATATATATATATATATATATATATATATATATATATATATATATATATATATATGTGAGTACACTTAGCATGTTTCTCATTTAGTTCAACAAGCCCCTAAACATTCCCAGAAAACCACCTTTAACTTCACCCTTAGCTTCAGTAGTGGCAATAGTTGTAGTAGCAACAGTAGCATTGGTAGCAGTATGCACATAGCATATTTTGTTTTGTTTTTTCAACACTTTTGAACATACACTAGAAGTTTCGATTTAATACCCTAAACAGTCCCTGAGACATTGCTGATGAGTCCTTTTGACAGCTTGCATGCGCGTAGTATGTCTTGATTCGGATCGAAATTCTCTCAACACTCCCTGAAATTTTCACCTTCATAACCTTAGCATTAGTGGTAGTAGTCATAGCATTAGTAAGAGTATTAGTTATAGTATTAATAGTAATAACAGTAGTAGCAGTAGTAGTAATCACATATTGTCTTTTGGTCAGTTGAACATCCCTTTCATCATGCCCTGGAAGTTTCGACTTAATACTTTAAGCCATTCCTATGATATTGCTGACATACCTTTCAGACAATCTGTATGCACATAGTGTGTTTTAATTTAGTTCAACTTTCCCTTGACATTTCCTGAAAATTTCACCTTCACACTCTTAGTAGCAGTCAAAATATGTGCAGAAAATATAGGTAGCAGTTGTAGTAGTAGCAGTAGTGTGCATATATTGCCTTTTTGACTCTAAGCCATTAAATTGACCCTAAGCTATTCCTGAGATATGCCCTTTTGAAAACCTGGATGCACAGTGTTTTTTTTTATTTAGTTCAACTTCCCCCCAATATTTCCTGGAAGTTTCATCTTTGTGTGCTTTGCCTTAGTAATAACAAGAATCATAATAGTTGTAGTAGTAGTAGTAGTAACACAGTAGTTGTATGCATATCCCCTTCATAACCCCCTGGAAGTTTCAACCTAGTATGCTAAGCCATTCTAAAGATATTTATGATGGAACCTTTTGACAACCAGTATGCACATAGCATGTTATGATTTATCTCAATGTCCCCCTTAACATTTCTCTACGATTATCAACATAAGATTCTCAACCTTGGTAGTAATCACCTTAGAAATAGCAATTGTAATAATGGTTGCAGCAGGAGTAGTAGTAGCTGCATTAATAGTAGTAGCAACAATAAAAGCAGTAGTACCATGCACATTCCCTTTTGGTCAGTTGAATATCAGTCATCATGCTCTAAAAATTTCAACTTAGTATACTAAGCCATTCGTAAGTTACTGCTGATGTGCCCTTTTAACAGCCAGTGTGTGCATAGTGTGTTTTAAATTAGTTAAGCTTCTCCCTCAACATTTCTTACAATTTTTACCTTAATATCCCCAGCCCTTAGTAGTAATCACCCTATAAATAGTAGTTGCAATAGCAGTAGTAGTAGTGTGCATATATTGCCTTTTGGTCAATTGATCATCCCCCTTATCATTTCCTGAAAGTTCAAACTTAAAACTCTGCATCACTTTTGAGATACGTCCTTTTGACAACCCAGAAGTACATAGTGTGTTTTTAATTAACTAAAATATTCCTACACCTTTTCGGACACAAAAGGTCAAATATGCACCCCTTTCCCAATAACAAATAATATACACTACCAAAGGTTAAATTGTATAACTTACAGTCCTTACCACAAAGGCTGTGGGGGTTTCATTATCACCAGACACAGTTTTGGATTTTTCAACAATGCTAAACAGGATGGCCATCACAAAATATTAAGTGAATGTCTTTGGGGAAAAAGGTCCATGGGAAGGGGACTGGTTGCCCTCCAATCATAGACAGTCCTATTGCACTGCCTAAGATAAAGCAAATATTTATGAAAAATGGGTTATTCTCTTTACTAAGCTGAGACTACTGCACAGAGTATGACAAACAAAAGCAATTATTTTGGCTATCTTACTGTTTATACTACTAGTATGGTCTGAAAAATGATTGATTATGGTCACCTATATAGGAGCTACTGACACTGCCTGAAGAACCTAAGCATGGTATATGCTACAAGGTACTGACTGCAGGTGGTTTTCAGGGTTGTCAATTTCTTTGCTTATTTCCCATCCAACAAAATTCTTTTTGTTGGATGAATAAAAAAGAATCCCAAATAAAAAAATTTCTTACTTAATTATGGTAAGAAAATGTTCAATTATTACATTTACAATCTAATAAATCAGCAAAATCAGCAAGATTATCACTTAGAATAGGGTCGTAAAATGAGACATATGTAATTCCTGTAAAAAAAAAAAAAAAACAATAGCAAAAAATAAAAATCCTGGTAGTACTTAGCTACCCTTGGAACTTTTGGGCTGGCAATCTTGGTTGGTTTATAATGTTCACTAGGAAAAATAAACAATTAACAAACTTTTGGCTTCAGTCTAGGACTATCTCCAGGCACTAGGGTTGGCAGGAAGGGGGAAACTGGATGTAGTGAAACTGGAATCAAATCTGAAGATTCCATAAATATGAATTTTCTGAAAGTAATGAGGTATGAAATCTTCTGATTATAGAGTTTATTTCAGAACAGGAAATATTAAGCAACAAATCTGGTTTAGCTCTTCTTCTGAACTAAAACAGTATAATAACAAATTCTTATATCTTTATATTCAAAAAATGTCTATTAATATCAGTTACCTTTGGTTTAACTGTATCCTTGTCTATTCTTATCCTTGTGCCTGAATATAACCCTAGTTTATATACAAAAGTTCCTTATTTTATTGATCTTTATCATTTTCTATACATAATGGATTTCTTATCAATAGTTAGCTCAAACTAGGTGTGCCATATCAATCTTGTCATCACAACACAAAGATGGGGATATAGAAATGAAAAGACAAAAGTATTTAATGCAATCATTTTCAAGTTAGAACACAGTTACATAAAACTTGTTGCAGCAGAAGTAGCTAGTAAATCCAGTTTTTGGTAAATAGCTTTTTTCCCTATTATGTATTTATAAGAACTGTGCATGTACTTATAGTTAAATTATCAGGGGAGGATTGATTCCACAGTCTCTGGCAGCACTTTATTTCTTTTATCAGTCTACTGAGTTACCATCAGCAAAAATATGGTTTCCACAATAATATTGTGTAAAGACATACAAAACAAGTATTAGCATTGTATTAACTGTTGGCTTTTGGATTCACGATTTTTAGTTTTCTTCAGAGCATGAATTTGGATTTTTTCCCATAAAGTGCTCAGATTTCTATTCCTCAAAACTAGGCTTTTATTCTAACAAGCTTTTCGGATTCCTACAATATTTATGACCAGGTTTATAAAACGTGTTGGGAGGGAAGTTTGTGAATTTTTGGGGGAAATTTTACACTAGGAGAATTTGCCAGAATTCATAAATGAAATTCTTCTTATGTAGTACTTTCTCTTCCCTGTCTTAATTTTACACAAGGAGATGTTAAGGGTAATTGTTGAGGTATATTTTCACCTGGGTTGAATTGTCTAGAGAACAAATCCATGTAGAGGAAGGATTTTTGCATAGAGAAGTAGCCATATTTCTTGGCATTATTTAAAAAATAATCAGAAATTAAATAAAATAAGACAAGTCTTTTTAACTGAGAGCAAAGACTAATACTAAAACTTGAAACAAATAGAGATTAATATGTAAATGACAGGTTTACTTGTCTGCAACACCTTGCTCTTTATGCTAAAGTTTCAATTCTGGCCCAATCCTTCAAAAAAACTCCTGAAACACTATGTTCATTTAATTAGAACAATAAAAAGCTTTTTTCAAATTATTGAAAAAACTTTAGCATAAAGAGCAAGGTGCCATGGAGGAGTTATTCTTATTTGGAATTCAGAAAGAGCATAAGAAAAGGTGCTGAGCAAAGGCAAATTTTTGGGGGGGGGGCATGTGACAAGCACACCAATAATGTAATAAACTGAAAGGTTTATTTAAAAAACTTGTAATCTCCCCAGCCCATCTGGATCTGCCCCTGGTGTTGAGTGGTATGTTCACTTTATTCTTAGGCCATTCATGTAAACTACTCAATATTTATCAAGACATAATTAGGCAAAAAAACAATTATAATGGTAGTAGTCACTATATTTAGAAACAATATTGAGTAAGGAATGAAACATTAGCCTAGAATATAGGAATGCAATTTTTTATTTCTGGCTTATTTCTGTATTATAATGATTTTGGGCAGTCAGAACTCTTGGGGAAAATATGCCCTTCTCAGTTGATACCATTGATCAAGACAGACTGAGCACACTAAGAGTTGTATAAACACATTATTTACTTGAGAAAGCAGATAATTAGATAAATATCATAGATAGCAGAAAATTAACAGTAATTAGCAGATAAATAGTTACAATATTAGGTAAAATTCTAGTTAATTGACTTCTTGATATCTCAGAAAGGGTTTTGGTTAGGAAAATGAAACTTTCAGGGATGAATCTACAGACTAAAGAATGTCCCGGGAAGGTATTATGAAACAACTGCCTCCACTCCTTCTCCCTCTAGAGGGCCCTGACCTTTGATGATCTTTACAAATATTTGTGTTATAAAAGTGAAACCTTGCAAAATAAATATTCTGCTTATTTGAAGTGCAACAAAATTGTTTTCAGCTTCATAACCTTGGTCAATTCCATTTTATAAGGTTTTAAAGATATGCAAATACATTTTCTAAATTTAGAAAAAAAAAATATTAATATGGCTCAAAACTCTACTCAAACAACAGGAATTCCATTTTCAGAAACAAAAAGCAGAGAAAAAGCAACTAGTTACTGAAAATTAAGGTAAAATGTTGTTTTGTCAAAATTTCAATAGGTATAGACCTGTCATGTAGGCAAATTTCAGGGCCCTCTAGAGGGAGAAGGAGTGGAGGTGGGTACTTTAAAATACCTTCCCAGGACATGCTTTAGCCTGTAGACCCATCCCTGAAAATTTCATTTTCCTAACCTAAACCCTTTCTGAGATAGCAAGAAGTCAATTAACTAGAATTTTACCCAATATTATATGGCAAAATTCTAGACAAGCTATTTTTTATTATCTTGGAAAGGCATTAGGCTAGTAAAATGAAACTTTCAGGGATGGATACACAGACTAATATATATCCTTGAAAATTATTTTGATATACCTGTCTCCACTTCTTCTCTCTCTAGAGGGCACCAGTATCTGAACAACTTTAAAAATCTTTGCTATATAAAGTGAGACCTTACAAAATAAATCTTCTGTTTAGATAAAGAACAATAAAGTATTTTCAGCTTCACAACTTCCCTCAATCCCAATTTATGATTTTCTAAATTTAAATCCTAAATTTTGATCAAAGAAAGATTGTACTTTTCAGAACTAAAACCAGAGAATTAAAAACTGAAACCTGGAAATTAAGGAATAATGCTGTTTTGTCAGATTACTATAAGTATCTATGAAGTAGATAACTTATTAAGACTAAGAAATCAGAAGAAGGTTTAAATAGTAGCTTTGCATTACTGTCCAAGAGTATGATTTTCGTCTTAGATCCCTTACTGGAAGTTTAATTTTCCTAGTCTAACCCCTTTCAAAGAAATTCAAAAGTAGCTTATCTAAGATCTCACTTATTACGTCAATAAGATATCATCTAGTTAATGAAATAACCGGAATAGGTCTTACCATTTTGATATGCTCAATAATAATTCAAAATTGTTGCCTTTTCTTACTATGTACATAGCTGTCAAATAGCATCGAAGTCTTAAGCTCTTTTCAGCCCAAACAATAGACCTTTTTGACAAATGGATAGATACTTATTGATATCCCGCTTTTGGATAAAGGTTTTTCCAGGTTTCAAGAAAAAAAATCAGTCAGCTATAAATTACCACTTACTTCGATGAAACACAAGCTATATTCTACCTTCACTTAATAAAAAAGCTGAACACATTATAATCTAACAATAATATAGCAGTTTGTTCTTGACTTGCTAGATGAACAAAAGTTGGGTGTAAACAAAAGAAAGAAAATCATAAACAGAATGACTTAATGCACAATAAAACTTTTCTAGTGAAAGAAGTAGACAAATTACAGTGACAGTGATGTGCAAAAGTGTTCGGTGTCAGAGGGCCCAGAAAGTTTTATCTTTTTATTTGGAGGTCCGAATCTGTGAACATAATGCGTTAACACTTTAGTTATTATACTGTTTTTAAAACATAATCAAGATCACCACACAGCAGGCTGCGAGAAAGCAAGAATCGCATCTGGCAGGGACAATTATTTTTTTTACAGAGAACCTGGAAAAAGCGAAAAGCTAAAATAAAAAATCATGCAAAGCAAAATGTAAATTGGAATAGATAACAAATAAAAGACTTTTTTTTGGTATCCAAGGGAAAGATATTTTATGCTTCATTTTTTGATGCAATATCTCCTTTTTTTCAAACTGGTTGATGGATTTCAAACAAAAAATATAGTGTTGTATCTCATCATCAAAAGTTAATTTCAGACACATTAGAAAAAAAGAAAACTGCAATACATATTCATTGACCATTTTCAACTTTACTTTTGGATTTTCCTTCTTGACCAGGGTGTTGAGTGGCTACGTAAAGGTTTTAATAGTTGAACAACTTCATCTCACTTTCGGTAGGGATCTTTATACATCAAATTATATCTTTTGTTCTTAATCGTGGCTTTATGATCAATCCAGCTTCAATAATTATTTTTGACATTTTTTGCTATTTATCTTGACACTACTCATCCGAGAATAAATTCTTTTCAAGTTTACATTTAGATGCAATAAGAGAAGCAATCTATCAGCAAGTTCTGTCACATTTGGAAATCTTTACTTAACGGTGAAATTTCACGTTTAATGCATTTTGCTTCACATCAAGGCTTTAGTCATTCTACTTAAATCTTCCTTTTAGCTATCACTGAAGTATGTGGCACCTAGCGAAACGAGGAGTCAATACCTGGGAGTTTTTGCTTGAATCCTTGGAATCGGTTCAGTACAATACTGAGTGACAAAATACTGGTGATCTCAGTTCCAAGTGGCATCCTCGAACCTACAACTGAAAGTACTCCAAAAAGGATCACCGTATGGGAACCAGTTCAACGTCTCTGTTGCTGCACTCTTGTAGTAACTCAAACACCATTTCAGAAAGTGGTCCCGTCTTAATAGGGTATTTTACCATTCTGCAAGAATGTCAAAGATAATGCACACATTCGTTTCCTAAAGAGATGTCTTCTAATAATTTGAATTAGTCGAGTTTGACGAATTGATCTTTATGCAGTCTCTGGGAATCAATACTTGGAAGAATTAACAAAATACTATCTTAATAAGATTTTTATACTCAGGCTGCAAATCTCCAATGAAAACTTTTTTCAGATTGGGAAACGACGTAGAATAAGTGGAAGTTGTTGAGAGCACACTTAAGACAAAAGTAATACACTTTTGTGAACGGGTTTTTACTTCAAAAATGATTTTTATCTGGAGAAACTTCGCGATATTTTACAGAAGCTAGCCTAAAAACTATTCAAGAATACCTGATGAATTAATAAATCTCAAAATCTACTTGTGAGCGGCAAACCATCTCATGTCTGCGAGCTTAAGTAGTTGTTTTAGGGTTGTTTTATAGTGCTCCTAAAACTCCATAAGAGTCCCACTTCCTACATGCTTAATGAAACATAATTAACAGCTCTCCTTACAAATTCCTCGACATTGGTCGGTATCTTCAGTATAGCAGCAGAAACATATCGAAAAGCTGAGTTACAAATATATTTCAGAATAACCAAGTCCTTGAAGTCCTTTATACACTAAAGCATTTAACAAATTTAATTGTTGGCCCCAAACATCAAAAATGCGCAGACAAGCCCATAAATCTAGTTCAAATAATAATTTTCACCAACGAAAAAAGTTTCTTGTCTGTAAAAACATAGCATCAGCAGAAAGATTAGTTGCTTAAAGCCTTATCATCCACAATAAGACTGTGCAGATCTACCCTTTACTCTTCTTAGCGTATTTTAATGGAACATACAAGTATTTATCCAAGTTATTGCTGGTAGTCTAGTAGTAAACTAAAGAATATGACTTTGATCTCTACAACTATTTGGAATTTTCATCTTTGTGTAGAATTTTCCTCGTGGAAGAACTCATTTGTGCTCAGCCAAGATTTATGTTTCGGACAACTTTTGAGTCCTTTGCTTTCGCTTTCAGTGTTCTGACTAAGTGATCACTACAAGTGAGGAGAATTTTATGATATACGAAAGAAGAAGCAATCTATGTCTCCTTACACTTCACAGCATTCTCAAAAACTCTTTCCTTGTCATTACTACACGTGAAGCCATTTAAATACACAGCTTTTTCCTCAACAGTAAAACTCTCCTTATATCTAATTCCTTCAGCGTGTTTTTTAAAACACTTCAATGTGTCAGACTGTGTACACTACAAGCATGGTAAAACACACCACACAGGTCCCCAGTGACTTCTGTTAAACATCCTTCATTTCGTTCACCCAAGACTTCACGACCATTTAATCTCACCCAGTGTCTTTCATTCTCATTGCATCGTTCCCTTTGGAGACACTGATACTCGCGTAAATTACTTTCTAGAAAGAAGACAAAAATTGAAATCAAAAGTAATTTTAATCATTTATAGAATAAGAACTCGTATCCAATGGCTTAAGCTCACGATCAGGAAACCAAGTAGTTTCAAAAGTATTTCAAAACAATTTTAACAACGAAGTGCTGTCAAAGAGCAGCTAAACAAATAAAGGGGACTCTATGAAAATAATCAAAAACATTAAAGGTTCTTAGAATATCATGAAAAAAACTTTTGAATGGTGAAAATTAATATCCACACCAGAGAGTCCTCAGTCGAGTGTATGTTCATCAGTATCGGACAACTAAGAATGGTAAGGCGGGTACACAAAATAAGTTGCTGTACCTCCACAACACGACGTAAAAACCAAAAAACTTCTTTGACACTATGGCCTTCACTTAAAAATATAAAAGGAAAAAAGATGATATCAGGCGCATGCGTTTTTGAAATAAGGGGTCTGCGAAAGTAGCGATAATATACTGGAGATTATGAGTACGATCATCAAAAATTGAAAAGTACCTAGTTATTGTGTGAAAAACTTTAAATAATCTCGTTTACAATAAAAATAATTGAAGTGAGTGTGTAATTACAGAGACACTAGCTTCATTTCTTTGGGAAGGGAAATTACTTAACTTAATGATACTTATTACACTAACAGAAGCCACCTACCAATTTTTAAGAAAAGAAAAATGTAATTTTAGGTAGAGGAGAGGATGCGAAAACCAGTTTTCTACGCTTAGATTAGTAATTAACAAATATCTGAATAATCAGACCCCTTTTAGTCCTTGGTCTAAGGATTACAAACAGGAATTAGATTCAGCTGAAATAATAGTGAACATCCTATCATTGCAAAATATAACAATTTAAAGTGATCACATGAAATTTGTTAGCGCAGTCCAAGGGCATTTTCATTTTGTTTAAGATAGGAAGCGAGGCTAGTAGTGAGTCATGTGTGCAAGCAGGGGTTAAGCAGGACTTTATCCCATCCTTGTATGAGGTATTCTGATAGATTTTGTCTTAAGCAACAATGTGAAGTTATAGGAGAGCACTCAAAAACTCAAATTATAAAGATGAAATGAGTGTCATGGATTAAAGTATTAGCGTAACTAATATAATTCTGGATGTTTCGAGAGTTTTAAGGTAAAAGAATAGGTTTGAAAATCATTGTTAAGAAATCTAATTCAGTTACAAAAAAATAAATGGGGATAAAGAGGTAACGCAGGATATTTAGATGAGGATAAAATCGATCAAATGGATTCTTTTATTTACCTGGCTTGTATTGTTAGAAAAGATGGTGGATGTAACGAAGATGTATAAAGTAGAATAACCAGCCATTCCCTTCAAGGCCGAGTTGGGCTTTGAAGGATGCTTTTTAAATGTATCTTAAATATTTTCCAAAGGCATGCTTAAAGACTATTCTAGGTGTAGGTTCGAATAACCGTATTTCAAACAATAAGCTTTGCGAAAAGTGTGGTTCGGACCCACTTCTTATAGCTATGATGAAAAAAGGCTAATACGGCTAGGCTACCTTTTACAAATTACTTATTATCAATAAATTAACTTACTAAATTGGAGATTTCAAGAACTAATACCCTTTTTAATAGTCGAAAGTGATTGAAGGGCAACTAACCTCCTCCCGTCTCCATCGAACATTTTTAAGACAACCTGAAGTTTCTACAACAATCCTTTTGATACAAAGTGCCCTGGTCCAAAACAACCAAAAAAGAAAAATGATAATAATAAGATAGCAAGAAGTCAATCGACAAGAATATTACCAATAACAATAATAAAAAAAAGTAATACACTATGCCCATATAGCTCTTTACTTAGCCAGCGCTATTGCGCTGTCTAAGATACTACCAAGGTAAGTAAATCTTTTCACTTGACCAGTATTTTCATTACCAAGCGTCAGCTGTTAGTCTTCACTTATTTCCTAGCCGCAGCCACTTAGTCGTCTTGACAATAATTTTCCACCCTACTCAACCATACCGAACTCGCAAAACCTCTAAAAGTTCATTTATTTTGCTCAAACTTTTATCTACGAATCATAAATCATCAGCATTTTCTAAGTCCAGGAAAGCTTTTTCTTCCCCACTTCATTCTATTTTCTCCCATTGCCTTTCCTGTGCTACTACTACAACTAACAATTGACCCCAGCACCAAGCCACCTGAGGCCAACATAGGTACGCATGATCCTTCTTCTCCCCAATCTATTCAAAGCCTCCCTTTTTAAACCCTCCCAGGAAGTTCCCGTTTCCTTTAAATCTTTCTTTATAATGTCCCTCACCCCGGACAAGGACGATCTTCTTTCCATTTAGCCCTAAACGGTTGTCCGAAAAAGACAGTCTTTGGCAATCTGTCATCCTTCATCCACACATCTTGCCCTGGCCATCTCAACTTTTCTTTCATTATGGCTCTAGAAAGAGGAATTAAACCACGTTTTTCGTACGGTGAACTGATTGAAATACGATCAGTCAGCTGGGTACCCAAGACAATCCTTAGGCAATATCACTGGAAAACATTTAGCAAATCTTCATTCACTTTTTGAGGCACCTATGCTTCAGAGTCATTTTTGACCACAGTAATTTTTTAGCCATTAATAGTCTAATCTTGGTTTGCAGACTTGTCTTCCTATTCTTCAAAATATTTTTTAACTGTGAAAAAACATCAATTTTCAAACCTATTCTAGCACCATGAACTCGCAAAAACCTCTAAAAGTTCTTTCAATTTTGCTCACACTTTCACCTAGGACACTTAATCAGCAAAATCTAAGTCCAGGAAAGTTTTTCCTCCCCAGTTGATTCCGTGGTTTCCCATTGCCTTTCCTATTCTCCTTAAGACAAAGTCCATAAAAATGATCCATATAAAGAGAGATAGAAGACAGCCATGCTTAACTCCTGATTTAATACAAAACCAGCTAAAGACAACCATGCTTAACTCCTGATTTAATACGAAACCAGCTGCTAAACTTATTTCCTACCTTAACCGCATAAGTGTTATTCTCGTACAGAGCACTAATCACTCTAATGTATTTGTCCGGTATCAAACAGTTTGTGGTAACGAACTGTAGTAAGGAGCGACCCGGCTCAATAGTAAACAAAACTCTAAAAAACGGAATTTTGATACCAATAGTTACATCAAAAGAATCGCACTTTAATGCTGATTTTAAATACATAAGTTTCATCAAGTTTAGTCTTACCCATCAAAATTTACAAGCCTGAGAAAATCTGCCCTATTTTAGAAAATCACACCATTGGATTCAGAGTATCAGAGAACCCTATTGTACAAGTTCCAAGATCCTATCTACAAAAATGTGGAATTTTGTATTTTTTACCAGAAGATAAATCACGGATGCGTGTTTATTTGTTTTTTCTTTTTTTTCCCAGGGCTGATCGTATCGACCCAGTGGTCCTAGAATTTTGCGAGAGGGCTTATTCGAACGGAATGAAAAGTTCTAGTGCTCTTTTTAAGTGACCAAAAAATTCGGAAGGCACCTAGACCCCTCCCACGCTCATTTTTTTTCCCAAAGTAGTCGGATCAAAATTCTGAGATAGCCATTTTATTCAACATAGTCGAGAAACCTTATAACTATGTCTTTGGGGACGACTTACTCACCCACAGTCCCCGTGGGAGGGGCTGCAAGTTGCAAATTTTGACCAGTGTTTGCATATATTAATGGTTATTGGGAAATGCAGAGACGTTTTCAGGGGAATTTTTCGGTTGGGAGGGGGGGTTGAGAAGAGGGGGCTATGTGGGGGAAGTTTTCCATGGAGGAAGAAGATTTCCATAAAGGGGGCGCAGCATTTTCTAGCATTATTTAAAAAAAGAATGAGAAAATAAATATGAAAAAGTTTTTTCAACTGGAAGCATGGAATAGCAGTAAAACTTAAAACGAACAGAAAATATTACGCGTATAAGGGGTTCGCCTCCTCCTAATACCTCACTCTTTACGCTAAAGGATTTTTAGTAATTTCAACTATTTATTGTACGGCCTTTGTGATTCAGGGGACACAATTTAAGCTTTAATGCAAAGAGTTATTGACGAGCGGGCGAACCTTCTCATATACGTAATAAAAACATACGAACATAGAATTTTGTTACGTAAGCTAATTCGTAAGTTACGTATATCTTTTACTAATGAAAACGTTCGTAAAAACTAAAAGTTCCAGTTGCCTTTTTAAGTACCCAACAAATTGGAGAGCAACTGGGCCTCCTTCCCTTCCTTTTTTCGCAAAATCATTCGATCAAAACTACGGGAAAGCCATTTAGCCAAATAAATAAATATGCAAATTTCGCTTTAATTATTCATCTGCGGAGAGCCGAAATCAAAATATGGATTAACTAAAAAACGTTCAAAAATTAAATAAAAAAAAGTTTTTTTAACTGAAAGTAAGGAGCAACATTAAAATTTAAAACGAACAGAAATTACCCCGTATATGAAAAGGGCTGCTCCTTCTTCAACGCCCTGCTCTTTACGCTAAAGTGTTTACTGTATTAAAAAGTAGAGTTGAGAAAAAGAGTCAAACTTTATTGCAAAGTTCAAGGCGTTGAAGAGGGCCCCTTTCATATACGGGGTAATTTCTGTTCGTTTTAAGTTTTAATGTCGCTCCTTACTTTCAATTAAAAAAACTTGTTTTTTTTTATTTAATCATACAAGGATAAGACCCCTGCTAAAGTTCTTCTATCAAAAGAATTGAACGCTTGCTCATTATCTATAAAACTGAGGACCAAAGGTGTTAGACAACTCAGGTATTTCTCAATTAATAACGTAAGAGTGAAAATTTGGTTGACACATCCTATACCTTTTCCAAAACCGCACTGTTCTTCTCTTAAAACTTCGCCTACAGCATCTTTCAGTTTAAAAAGTATCATAACTAAGTACTAATGCCAGACTAATGCCTCGATAATTACTATACTACTTAAATAGCGACGAAGACCACACTGCCTTTCCATCATGAACAACAAGTAGAATGATAGGGAATCTTTTTGATAAGACAGTGTAATGCAACTTAAACGAATATTTCGACCCTATATCTAAGGGTATCCTATATCCAAAACAAATGAAAAGGAAAAACAAAGAACATAAAAGAATTCACATTAAAAAACAATCTTTAAAACTAAATTTTTTTTCTCAAAACAGCCCTAGTTTCATTAGTCCAGGAAAGTTCAAGCTGGAATGGTACATCAAACGAAGTGAAAAACATAGTTCATTCAAATGGAATAAAAGAAAAATAAACATTTCAAACAGTTCGTGGTAACGAACTGTAGTAAGGAGCGACCCGGCTCAATAGTAACCAAAACTCTAAGAAATTGAATTTTGATATCAATAGCTACATCAAAAGAATCGCATTTTAATGCTGATTTTAAATATATAAGTTTCATCAAGTTTAGTCTTACCCATCAAAAGTTACGAGCCTGAGAAAATTTACCTTATTTAGGAAAATAGGGGGAAACACCCCTTAAAAGTCGTAGGATCTTAGCGAAAATGACACCATCAGATTCAGCGTATCAGAGAACCCTACTGAAGAAGTTTCAAGCTCCTATCTACAAAAATGTGGAATTTTGGATTTTTGCCAGAAGACAAATCACGGGTGCGTGTTTATTTGTTTGTTTTCTTTTTTTCCCCAGGGGTCATCGTATCGACCAAGCGGTCCTAGAACGTCGCAAGAGGGCTCATTCTAACGGAAATGAAAAGTTCTAGTGCCCTTTTTAAGTGACCAAAAAAACTGGAGGGCATCTAGGCCCCCTCCCACGCTCATTTTTCCCAAAGTCAACGGATCAAAATTTTGAGATAGCCATTTTGTTCAGCATAGTCGAAAACCATAATAACTATGTCTTTGGGGATGACTTATTCCCCCACAATCCCTGGGGGAGGGGCTGCAAGTTACAAACTTTGACCAGTGTTTACATATAGTAATGGTTATTGGGAAGTGTACAGACGTTTTCAGGGGGATTTTTTAAATTGGGGGTGGGGCTGAGGAGAGGGGGCTGTGTTGGAGGATCTTTCCTTGGAGGAATCTGTCATGGGGGAAGAAAAATTCAATGAAAAGGGCGCAGGATTCTCTAGCATTACCATAAGAAAACAATGAAAAATAAACATGAAAACGTTTTTTCAAATGAAAGGAAGAAGTAGCATTGAAGCTTAAAACGAACAAAGATTATTACGCATATGAGGGGTTCTAAAAATACTTTAGCATAAAGAGCGAGGTATTTAGGAGATAAATACCTTGCTCTTTATGCTAAAGTATTTTTAGTAATTTCAACTATTTATTCTACGGCCTTTCTGATTCAGGGGTAATTCTTAAGGAATTGGGACAAAACTTACGATTTAGTGTAAAGAAGGAGGTATTAACGAGGGTACAAACCCTCTCATATACATAATACAAATTAAAGAATATAAAAGTTTGTTACGTAAGTTAATTCTAAAGTTACGTATAGTTTTTGCTAATAAAAAAATTCGTTAAAATTAAAATTAATAGTTGCCTTTTATGTAACCGAAAAATTGCATGGCCACTAGGCCTCCTTCCCCATCCCATATTTCTGAAAATCGTATGATCAAAACTAAGAGAAAGCCATTTAGCCAAAAAAGGAATTAATATGCCAATTTCATTAGAATAGTTTACGTGTGGAGAGTCAAAATCAAACATGCATTAATTCAAAAACGTTCAGAAATTACATAAAAAAAACTAGTTTTTTTTAACTGAAAGTAAGGAGCGGCATTAAAACTTAAAACGAACAGAAATTACTCCCTATATGAAATGGATTGTCCCCTCCGCAATACCTCGCTCTTTACGCTAAAGTTTGACTCTTTGCCACAATTCTGCTTTTTAAAACAATTAAAAGCTTTAGCGTAAAGAGCGAGGGATTGCAGAGGGGATAATCCATTTCATATACGGAGTAATTTCTGTTCGTTTTAAGTTTTAATGTCGCTCCTTACTTTCAGTTAAAAAAACTAGTTTTTTTTTATGTAATTACAAATAAGCTCTTAAAGCTGATCTTGCCTTTTTGGCAGCCAGTTTAGAAGGTATGTCAATAACAGGTGAGTGGTATTGTTTACTGTTTTTTTTTTAATATAAAAATAAAATTATATAAATATAAAACAATTATATTAATATAAAAACAAAAAAAAAATTTTTTTTTAATATAACTTTTAATTAAATTTGTATATAAGGCGTTAAGTGAATATTCTCCCAAATTCGTATCTAATGAAATATAACTTTTTACTTTACTTCTAAATTCAATTGCCTATCGAACAATCTGTTTTATGCCTAAATCATTGCTAATAAGGGAAGTTTCTTCAGAAAAAAAGAAAGAAAAACGCCCACAACTGCAAAACAAATTACACAACTAAAGCTTTAAATTCTAATACTGCAAATATTTCTTTTGATTCCTTTTTAAGCAGTCAAATTTTTGATAATCTAAGCTATAAAATACTTTTTGAAGAAACTTCCCTTATTAGCAATGATTTAGGCATAAAACAGGTTGTTCGATAGGCACTTGAAAGTAGAACCAAAATAAATAGTAATATATCATCTGTATCAACCATAAAGCTTTGTCACTAATATTCCTAGCTGCAGTCCTAACTTTCTTCTCAGACACCGTCACTATCGACACCATCAGCAACTTCACAAATAGTTTTTCTAGAATTATTCCAACCATCTTTCACATTGTCAAATTTTAAACTCTCAATTTTAGATTTAAACTGTCCCTGGAAAATTTCTCTCAAATTCTCATGCTCGAATCTACCGACATCGTAACTACCCGGGAGGTAGTTACCCTTCCGAAATTTCAGCTTTAAATTAACCCTAGAGAGTACTAGACGGTGATCTTTACTTTTGACATCAATGACAGCACTCCTATATACCCTAGCATCTTGTATTGATCCTGCCAGTCTTCGGTTTGCTATAACATCAAACAGTTCGTGGTAACGAACTGTAGTAAGGAGCGATCCGGCTCAATAGTAACAAAAACTCAAAAAAATTGAATTTTGATATCAATAGCTACATCAAAAGAATCGCATTTTAATGCTGATTTTAAATATATAAGTTTTATCAAGTTTAGTCTTACCCATCAAAAGTTACGAGTCTGAAAAAATTTGCCTTATTTAGGAAAATAGGGGGAAACACCCCCTAAAAGTCGTAGGATTTTAACGAAAATGACACCATCAGATTCAGCGTCTCAGAGAACCCTGCTGTAGAATTTTCAAGCTCCTATCTACAAAAATGTGGAATTTTGTATTTTTTGCCAGAAGACAAATGACGGGTGCGTGTTTATTTGTTTGTTTTTTTCCCCAGGGGTCATCGTATCGACCAAGTGGTCCTAGAATGTCGCAAGAGGGCTCATTCTAACGGAAATGAAAAGTTCTAGTGCCCTTTTTAAGTGACCAAAAAAATTGGAGGCAATCTAGGCCCCCTCCCACGCTCATTTTTTTCCTAAAGTCAACGGATCAAAATTTTGAGATAGCCATTTTGTTCAACATAGTCGAAAACCATAAAAACTATGTCTTTGGGATGACTTACTCCCCCACAGTCCCTGGGGGAGGGGCTACAAGTTACAAAATTTGACCAGTGCTTACATATAGTAGTGGTTATTGGGAAGTGTGTAAGCGTTTTCAGTAGGATTTTTTGGTTGGGGGAGGGGTTGAAAATAGGGGGATAGGCTGGGGGAGCTTTCCATCGAGGAATTTGTCATGGTAGAAGAAAATTTCCATGAAGGGAGCGCAGGATTTACTAGCATTATTAAAAAAAAAGCAATGAAAAAAGAAATATGAAAAAGTTTTTTTCAGCTGGAAGTAAAGAGCAGCATTAAAACTTAAAACGAACAGAAATTATTACCCATATGAGGAGCTCACCTCCTCCTAATACCCCGCTCTTTACGCTAAAGTATTTTTAGTAATTTCAACTATTTATTTTACGGCTTTGGTGATTCAGGGGTCATTCTTAATGAATTGGGACAAAATATAAGCTTTAGTGTAAAGAGCGAGGTACTGAAGAGGGGGCGAACCCCCTCATATGTGTAATAAAAACATGAAAATACAAAACTTCTTTACGTAAGCTAATTTATAAGTTACGTATATCTTTTACTAAAAAAAAGATTCGTAAAAAATTAAAAGTTCTAGTTGCCTTTATCTTAATTAACCAAAAAATCGGAGGGCAACTAGGCTTCCTCCCCCGCCCTTTTTTCTCAAAATCATTCAATCAAAATTATGACAAAGTCATTTAGCAAAAAAAAATATGCAAATATCGTTTTAATTATTCCTCTGCGGAGAGCCAAAATCAAAACATGCATTGATTGAAAAACGTTCAGAAATTAAACAAAAAAAACAAGTTTTTTTTAACTGAAAGTAAGGAGCAAAATTAAAACTTAAAACGAACACAAATTACTTCGTATATGAAAGGGGCTGCTTCCTCACCAACATCCCGCTCTTTACGCTAAAGTTTTTTATTGTTTTAAAAAGAAGAGTTGAGAGAAAGAGTCAAACTTTAGCGTCAAGAGCGGGATGTTGGTGAGGAAGCAGCCCCTTTCATATACGAAGTAATTACATATAGTAATGGTTATTGGGAAGTGTACAGACGTTTTCAGGGGGATTTTATTTTGTTTGGGGGTGGGGCTGAGGAGAGGGGACTATGTTGGAGGATCTTTCCTTGGAGGAATCTGTCATGGGGGAAGAAAAATTCAATGAAAGGGGGTAAGAGGGGTAGATGGTAAATGATTTATGTAGCTTGGATAACACATTAATTTTTGGCAGTATATATATATATATATATATATATATATATATATATATATATATATATATATATATATATATATAAACTTTCATTAAAATGTGAGAATTATAACTAATAATGTTTTTTCGAAAAACTTTTTAAAAACAGCCCTAGCATCCTTACTTCAACAAAATGCAACCAGGACTGATGAATAAAATGAAGTGAGATGATAAATTCATTCAAACAAAACAGAACAATATGATTCAATTCAATTTTTCAAAACTAACCTTGCGGTTTTGGCAGCAGGCCTCAAAGGTCTTTTTGTAACTGGTTCAATAACTATTGTAAATTGGTTTAGTAAAATGTTTTATTAGATCATTTTTAATTAAAATATCCACTTATTTATTTTCACTGTCTTGAAAAGAATTTCCCTATTGTTTCTACTTCATCTTTGTTTGTTATGGAAAGGCAGTTTGGTCTTCGTCGATAAAATACAGAAGTTTTGCGAAAACATACACATCAAACGATTCTTCCAAGGCTGACAAAAAAATATATAAAAAAGCATTAATATACATAAATGCAGGAAGTCCGTGGGACCTCCAGCATGAATGTATATATATATATATATATATATATATATATATATATATATATATATATATATATATATATATATATATACTAGCTGATGGGGTGGCACTTCGCGCCACCCGAACACCTAGTTGGTGGGAACGCTTCGCAACCCCCCCCCCGCGCGCGTAAGTCGTTACTATATATATATATATATATATATATATATATATATAAACATATATATATATATGTTTTTAACTACGTAAAACTTGCGAATATACAACATTCTTTGCTGTCCCATTGTCTATGCATATAAATAGGTTGTCAGGTTTAACGACTCTTGAACATGCAACATATAATGGTCCATGGGAAAACAATCCGTATTCAGATCTATACCTCATGATTCTAATGATTGCCCTTGAGCTTGGTTGATGGTGATTGCTAATCGACCATTCCCTGTGTCGCCGTCGTCATTTATATATCCCCCTGTGCCCCCGCGTCCCCTTTGTAGTTGTGCCCCTGTGTCCCGGTCGTCATTTATATTCCCTGTGTCCCGGTGTCCCAGTCGGTGATTTCTCTTTGAGTGTCCCGGGCGTTATTTATATTCCTTGTGTCCCGGTCGTCATTTATATCCCCCTGTGCCCCCCGGCGTCCCCGTTGTAGTTGTGTCCCTGTCGTCATTTATATTCCCTGTGTCCCGGTCGTCATTTGTATCCCGGTGTCCCGGTCTGTATATACATTCGTTTTTTTAGTTTTGTTTTTTTCCTTTATTTTTCATTTTTTTCCTTTTTTATTTTTTTTCTTTTTTAGTTTTTTTAACTTTTTAGCTTTTTTAGTTTTTTTATTAGGTTTTTTTCTTTTTAGTTTTTTTGTAGTTTTTACGTTTTTTTTTAGTTTTTTTTTACTTATGTCCTGGTCGTCATTTATACTCCCTGTGTCCCGGTCGTCATTTGTATCCCGGTGCTTTGTTGATGGTGATTGCTAATCGAACATTTCTTTTGTCGCGGTCGCTTTCTCTTTGAATGTCGTCATTTATATTCCCTATGTGCCGGTGTCCCGGTCGTCATTTGTGTCCCGATGTCCCGGTCTGTAATTTCGTCAGTTGAAAACATGACGTCAGTAGACACACAAACATGACGTCACCCGACAGACAGACCCACACACACACAAACAACTTATTTTTATATATATAGATATATATATACTAGCTTTCACTTTTATTCATATATATATATATATATATATATATATATATATATATATATATATATATATATATATATATATATATATATATATAAACTTTCATTAAAATGTGAGAATTATAACTAATAATATTTTTTCGAAAAACTTTTTAAAAACAGCCCTAGCATCCTTACTTCAACAAAATGCAACCAGGACTGATGAATAAAATGAAGTGAGATGATAAATTCATTCAAACAAAACAGAACAATATGATTAAATTCAATTTTTCAAAACTAACCTTGCGGTTTTGGCAGCAGGCCTCAAAGGTCTTTTTGTAACTGGTTCAATAGCTATTGTAAATTGGTTTAGTAAAATGTTTTATTAGATCATTTTTAATTAAAATATCCACTGATTTGATTTTCACTGTCTTGAAAAGAATTTCCCTATTGTTTCTGCTTCATGTTTGTTTGTTATGGAAAGGCAGTTTGGTCTTCGTCGATAAAATACAGAAGTTTTGCGAAAACATACACATCAAACGATTCTTCCAAGGCTGACAAAAAAATATATAAAAAAGCATTAATATACATAAATGCTCCTAGTGGTTCATTGAACAGTACAATCAGGCCATATGGTACTGCCGTTCAAAGCCAGATCACCATCATAATTATCATAATGAAATATTTACTTTTTTTTCATTAATATTCTCTCAATAGCTGAAAACATTTCTCCTATTTCACATCATTTTTTTCGTAATACATAAGCTGTTAAGCGTGTATATCCCCATGTTTCTATTGAGGGATATATCCTTTCTTATATTTTCTTCTATTCATTTCCATAAGTTCACGGATTTAATTTCTGGGCCATTGAAAATATTTTGCAAAATAAAAACAGTTTTGACATCGTTTGATGAAGGATGTGGCACTTGAAGGCCAAACCGGCAGTGCTGATCTCCGTTTCAAAGATCTTCAGCCAAGAAGTAAAATGGGGGGTTGGGGTCCGGCCATCCTGAGCTTTCGCACATCCTTCCTGCTTACCTTCCCCAGATTTCTCCAGGTAGCCTTTTATTGCTAGGTCAACTCTGGCTGGGCTTACAGAATCCAGTCGATGACCCCCGTCCCAAACCAAGTAACTAGTTACACCAGGAATCGAACCCTCACCCTTCGAACTAAAGATTCCAAAACCAGCGCGCAAACCACACGATTAGGACGACCTTTTGACCTTGTTTATATACGCATTTTATAAAAAAGAAGAAGAAAAAAGTAAGTTATGCTGTAAGTTCTAAAACAAAGACAAAGTCCATCAAAATGATCCATGTAAATGGGACTAGAACCCAACAACGCTTAACTCCTGATTTAATACAAAACCAGGGAGTAACTTCATTTCCTACCTTAGCCACAGCAGTGGTATTCTAGTACATAGCACTAGTCGCTTTAATGAATAAAATAAAAAAACTAGTTTTTTTAAAGGAAAGTATTTCTCTAAATTCTACTTTGTTAAACAGTAAAAAACTTTAGCGTAAAGAGCGGGGCGTTGAAAAGGGAACCGCCCCTTTCGTACACGGAGTAATTTTTGTTCGTTTTGAGTTTTAATGTCGCTGCTTACTTTCCGTTAAAAAAGCTAGTTTTTTTATTTAATTTCTGAACGTTTTTGAATTAATGCATGTTTGATTTTGGCTCGCCGCACATAAATTATTTAAATGAAATTTGCATATTAATTCTTTTTTTTTTGGCTCAACGGCTTTCTCTTAGTTTTGATCAGACGATTTTGAGAAATAAGGGTGGGGAACGAGGCCTATTTGCCCTCCAATTTTTTGGCTACTTAAAAAGGCAACTAGAACTTATAATTTTTAACGAACGTTTTTTATTAGTAAAAAATATACGTAACTTAAGAATTAACTTACGTAACAAACTTCTATATTCTTACATTTTTATTATGTATGTGAGGGGGTTAGTCCCCTCGTTAATACCTCGCTCTTTGCAATAAATCTTAAGTTTTATCCCAATTCTTTAAGAATGACCCCTGAACCAGAAAGGCCGTAGAATAAATAGTTGAAATTACTAAAAATACTTTAGCATAAAGAGCGAGGTATTTAGGAGGAGAAGAGCCCCTCATATACGTAATAATCGCCATTCACTTTAACCTTCAATGCTACTCCTTACTTTTAATTGAAAAAAAAATGTCATGTTTATTTTTTCTTTTTCTTATAGTACTGCTAGATAATCCTGCGCCCTTTTCATTGAATTTCTCTTCCACCATGACATATTCCTCCAAGGAAATATCCTCCCATATAGCCCCCTCCTCTTAAACCCCCCCCCAACCAAAAAATCCACCTGAAAACGTCTGTACACTTCCCAATAACCATTACTGTATGTAAACACTGGCCAAAGTTTGTAACTTGCAGCCCCTCCCTCGGGGACTCTGGGGGAGTAAGTCATTTCTAAAGAGATAGTTACTACAGTTTTCGACTATGTGGAACAAAATGGCTATCTCAAAATTTTGATCCGTTGACTTTGGGAAAAAATGAGCGTGGGAGGGGTCTTGGTGCCCTCCAATTTTTTGGTCACTTAAAAAGAGCACTAGAACTAAGGAGCCGGGTCGCTCCTTACTATAGTTCGTTACCACGAACTGTTTGATTAGGTGATATACCGTACAAAGGTAAGATTTTCGCTAAAGCTCTTCTATTAGCTGAATCAAACAATTTTTTATAACCTTAAATTATTAACACAAAAGTGAAAATTTAGTGAATGCATTCCTTACCCTTCCTAAAAAAGCACAGTTCTTCTCTTAAAACTTTCTCTACAGCATCTATAAGTCTAAAAAATATCATCATACCAGGGGCGGTTCCAGGATTTTTTTAGGGGGTTGGGGGCGCATAATAGGTTGGTTCGATGAACTTCCGAACAAAGAAATACCTGCAATTTAAATGGGACCTGGACAATTATGTCTCGTACGTAGGTAGTGAAAATGGTCGCAAATTTAATCTAAATCCGGTGAGGCTTAAAGTTCTAATAAATCTATTGTAATTAAAATTGCATAGAAACATTGGTACAAAAACAGTAAGTCATAAAAACCAACCCGCCATAAAAAATAAAATAAAAAGCTATTCACCATCTATAAAAAATATGATATTTAATGTTCTCTGCATAATTTTTTGCCTTTGCACTTCTGGCCCCTATAGCGAGGAGTTAAGCTTTTTATTGTAAAAAAAAAGAAAAAAGTCTTGAACCATCTTTTGGGGTCATGCACTCTTTGTGACAATTAGTATAGGTCAAACCATTTAGCGTGTCGCCTAACTTTGTGGCATCGCTCAGTAACTATGATAGTAATGAAGAGTAGGAAATGAGGATAATTATACACCTTGTGTATTCGTAAAAGATAGAGTAAATATTAGTACTAGTTCTTTCAGGGGTGTAACAAGAAAAACGGAACGAAGAGGTAAAGATGCATAGAAGAAATTTAAAACGGGGGTATTAAGTATAGGCAATAAAGCGTTAACTAATCACTGTTTCTTTTTAAAAACACTGTTTTAATAAACAGTGTCAACTTTGACGAAATCACTAAAATTTATTAATCAAAATTTTACTTTTTGCAACAACGTAGCGTATTTTTGCACTTTTTAAAATTCGAAATATTTCGCTTCAATTTTACAAGAAAAAGTATCTTTATCTATTTCCACCAGGGGCACCTTAAAACCATACCCCATACCAGATAAACGTCAAAGATAAACGACCACTTTACTATATCTAACACCACTTTACTACAAAGAGGGAATGCTTGATCCTGGGTTTGTCAAAAAGGCTAAGGGTATAAAGGAGAAACTTCAGGGAATGTTGAAGGCAATGCTGAACTAAATCGAATAACGATATACGCATCTAGACTATAAAATGGGCCTATCTGCAATGTCGTAGGAACTGCTACGGGTATTAACTTCAAACTTTTAGGGTCACCACTACTACTGCGCTGTAACTGCGACAATTTGAGACTGTGACTATAACTGCAACTACTTGCGACTACGACTACTTACATTTACGACTAATTTAATATAATCTTGTCGGGAATGCTGAAGATAAAACCAATACACACTAAGTGCATACTGGTTATCAAAACGACGCATCCGCAAAATCTCATGAACAACCGAGGGTATTAAGCTGGCAATTTAAGGACACATTGAGGGACATGCTGTAGAGTGCTTTAGTGGGCAAAGGCCCCCTTATCCTTTTTACCCCCAACCCCCTCAACACTGATTTAAATCCTGAAATAACCGCTTTGTTGAAAATAGTCAAAATGTCTAATAGCTAAGCCCCCGGGAATGCCATGCTCCCTACAGCCCTCAGGGAAAGGGTTGTAAATTATGCAGTTGTAAATATGCAAAAACGGGCTTTACTATTGGGAAGGGGGAGAAATATTTGGATGTGTCCAAAAATACTAAAGGTATGAAGGTGAAACTTCAAAGAATGTTGACGAATGTTCAAAGAACGTTGAGATACTAAATTCAACCATAAGACACTATGCACATCCCCAATTATCAAAAGGGTGCATCTGCAATATGTTAGGATATACTATAGGCATTAACTTTAAACTTTAAGGGTCTGTATTTCTACTGCTACTGTGACTGCTTACGATTGCAACTATGTGTAACTGTGTACTTTCAGATTCGACTATGACTACTTGAGATTGTGACTCTGAGCACTTGCATCTTTGACTACTTGCAATTGTGACGGCAGCAACTTGTGATAGCGAATACTTCCGACTATGGGTACTTCAGACTTCGACAACTTATGACTGCGGCTGTTTTGTGGACTACTCCTGACATGACTGCATAAGATCGAACTTCTGTCATGAAGAAAGAAAAAGAGGTTTTAGAAGCAAAAAAAAAAAAAACAATCACTCTGATACAACTTTCCTCCAGATCCCCACCCAACTCCTTAATTCCATATTTTTAAATTCAAAGAGTAAATCTATATGAACAATAATTCAAATAAAACCAAATTTACTGAAATAATTTAGCTATACAGTTATAGACTTACACATGTACCCTGCTTGCTTATTGATCATATTAAGCATTGCTTTCAAGGATTGACCTGGCCCACACTCAAAAGTCTGAGGGTATTGGATATCAACTGGCCGTTCATATAAAATATGCATCGTTTGCTCCCATTTAACAGAAGTCAAGATTTGTCTCGGTAGCTGTCTCTTTATGTGTTTCACATCACGATACATCTTTCCATCAACATTTGAATGAACTGGCACTAAAGGATTTTGTACCTCTGCTCTGTTTATTGCTTCACTAAATGGTGATACAGCATCCTGCATGAGCTTAGTATGAAAAGCTCCAGATACAGTGAGCCGTTTCAGTTTTCTTATATTGAAATCTGAAGCATTCTTCTCAATGAAATGAAGGGCTTCTTCATTACCGGCGATTATCTTTGAGCCTGGATATAAATAATTTGAAACACAACACTCTGGATCTTCAATCCCCTGTCTAATACACCATTCCTTTGCAAGGTTCAAAGCATAGCCTAACTTTGCATCTGCACCAAAGAAGACAGTCATCATCCCACTTGGAGTTAAATCTGAAGCATATTGCATTGCTTCAGCTCTGATCTGAACAAGCTTCAATCCCGTTTCAAAGCTAAAAGCACCTGCAAATGTAAGGGCAGTAATTTCACCAAGACTAAACCCAGCCGTGGCAACACAACCTTCAACTGCCCTTGGATTATTTTCCCTCACAGCTTCAACTGCAGCAAGGGAAGTCACGTATATGGCAGGTTGTGCGTACATAGTTTTATCAAGTTGTGATTTAGGGCCTTCTAAGCACATATTCAATAAATCAAATTTTAATATATCATTAGCAGCGAGAAATAACTCTCTAACTTGAGGTAAGTCAAGAACCTTCTTTCCCATACCAACAAATTGTGTCCCTTGTCCTGGAAAAAGAAATATACTAGTTTCACTGGGATTAACAGAAGGCCGAAAGGAATAGCTGCTTTGATCCCTTCTCTTAGCAACTCTTACTGCTTCTTTAGGATAAGGATTAGATGCACAATCGTTTTCCTTTGATTCCTTTAGTTCATGAAACGATGCACTGTCGTCAAGCAAATTATTTATTTGAGACTTTTTAAGGTTTTTCAATGGGTCCTTTGGTTTACAACACCTTACACATGTCTGGCTAAAGTACCTTGATGCTCCAGGTGGTAACATCAATCTAAAGCTGGCGTATATCATCATCTGAAAAGAAAAAATACTTCAAACAAATACAACAAGGTATTTCGATTAGCTTCCACACAAACAGAGTTTAAACCAAACCCGTATCATTTATAATAAACACGTTTTGTTTAAAGGGAAAAAAGTATTTGTCAAAGGTTAGAAAAAAATTGAATTTATATGCAACAAATAAGCTTAACTCAATAACAAAATTGCTCTATTCATTTTAGTTTTTGATGAAAAGAAAAACGGAGTTGGGCAATGAAATGAGAAAAATAATTCTGTGTTTGCAGTTCAAACAAGAAAATAGACAAGAAAAAAACTGACATCCTTGCAAAAAGTTAACAAGTGTCCTTTGGTTTATGTCCCGAGGTTAATTGAAAGGACAGTTTTAAAAAAGTTTTTAGAAGAAAAGTAGAAGGCAATATTAAAACCTAAAACAAGCACAAGAAAGTCATATAATGCGTCAAATTAAAATGAAGACACATTATTACGAATGACTAACCCAAATCCTAAAAGAACATGACAAAAATAGAAAATCAATTCAAATAAAAAAGAAAGATGAATTAAAAATAATGTTCAAGTGAATCTCAAAACAAACAGATTTTTTACCAGAAATGGACACGGGGCTACTATCTCTGTAAATTTCCTAAGCATTAGAGAGCCATTTGCACTTTACTGAGACCTGTTCTGAATATTTTTTCTCCCTAGCAGAAAAAATAGGGTAAAGGCACCAATGATTCGACAGTGCAATTTCGAAACCACTGTCAAGATTTTCCTTCAAAACAGGATAAATCTGCTTAGTCATGACTTGGAACACCATTTCTTGACGCCGTCGTTATGTTTTGACAATGCAAAACGTGGACACTATATCCGATACATTTAGATAAAAAAAAGAATATTCAATAAAATCAGTTCCTGTTTTCGACACAAAATGAGCTCCCAACTATTTTATAACTATGTAATGCTCAAACTGTCATTGTTTGGTTATTTTTTTGTAAAAAAAAAATGTGGGATGAGCACCAGTGCATCAAAATACATCTGATCTTTTAAAATTTAACCACATTAGCTTTTTCTTAGCAAAATCAAATGAAAGTAGCAGCTAATATTATATTGACGAAACTATGTTCCAAGGGTCGAAAATTCTTGTCTGATGCAGCTGAATACTAGGCCGATTAAAAATGTTCCTTCAGCCAAATTCAAACGTAGATATTGGCTTCTATCATGAGGTTCATTTCTTTTGAGAACATCTTGCAGTAACTTTGTCGAAATTTTCGACAGACAGTAACAGGCCCTGTCGAAATATAGGTGACTCTGTCGAAACTTCACTGAACATGCAAAACACAAAAGAAACAATTGATATCAAAATTCAAGGGTCCTCTGACGAAAACAGTTGTCGAATTTAAGGGTACTTTTTAAACGAGAAATTTTTAATAATTATTATTTCTAATAATATTTCTCATGAAATAAAAAACAAAAAAAAAGGTATTTTATTAAATCGTAGTTTTACTGATTTGATACTAGATGCTAGAATTTTATGTAACCTGAGGAACTGCCGCTTGACCTCATACCATGTACATATTTTTAAGCATTTAAATTGGTTGCTCACAACACACTAATTCATTTATGACTGAATAGCTTTGAAGTAGACTCTCTCTTAGTAAATTTTGTTTATGTTTTCTTTCAATAGATGGAATATTTTGGTGATTGTTATTTGTAATAGTATTTCACATGAAAAAAACATTAAAAATGCTTTACACGTTTGTTATTTTTAATTTGTAGTTTTACTGATTTGATGCTAGATATTTCCATCATCTGAGGAACTGCTGCTTGGCCTCATACTATGTTCATTTTTTTAAGCATTTGACTTGGTTGATCACAACACTCTAATTCATTTATAACTGTATAAATTTGAAGTAGACCCTCTATTAGTAAATCTTACATATGTTTTCTTTCAAATAGATCTCAAGTTGTAAAATACAAACAATTTCTCTCTGATCCCCTCCCTACTTGGTGTAGAATTCCTTAAGGAATCTTGTTAGAACCACTTTCATATCTAGTAGTGATTAATGAAATTGGTAAAAGATTTCCTCAGGAGGTGATTACCTGCTTATCGTCGAAGCATGTCATAGAAATATCAAAAGTGGCCCCATCAAAATCCTACCCATGCTTAGGACGAGACTAAGAATTTACATACAAACGTAAATTCCACTAAGTGAAATTATAATAACAATAAACATCTTAAAATTCTTGAAATCCACTCCCGTTTTTATAGACTCTATCCCACACAAAATGCTAGTAAAACACGTCAGACTCCCCGGTGTCACATATTTCTAATAAAGTTCAGTAGGACGCATTTCAAAGATTCCAGACTTTTCAGACAAAGGATAGTCAAAACTAAAACTTTTAAAGGGGATTAAAATGGTATATTAACTTTGAAATGGCCAAACGATCACAGTATTTTCACTGTGAACAACAAAGGAATCTTTGCTGGACCATTAAAGCTGGGGGAAAGTGGGCCATTCCAGATAGTGTTTAGAGATACTATTCTTGTGGCATATATGCGAAAATCTGAAAAAAAGAAAAAAGGCATATGACCCAGGTCAAATGATTATACCCCATATGATTATCCAATTTCGTTCCTATACCTGAGGCAATTCTTTCAGTTTTTTCCAATATCTGAATAGTGTTATACGCGTTTACATATTAAACGTAGTTGAAGAGAAACAAACGAAAAAAGCAAAGAAAATAGGCATGCCGAATTTACAAGGATCTCCCCACAAGCATTCTCCAAGTATTTTGACACGAGTTGAATTGAGTTCCAACTAACGTCGAAAACAGATAACTTTCTTGTTCTGACGAATTCGTAGGTGAAAATCTTCAGAAAATTGGAGTTTTATATTCTTTTCTGATGAAACTTCAAACTTCTAATCAAACAGTAAGATTCCTACATGTTTTTCCTACATACTGGAATCCTTTTCAAGCCAAAAGTCTTTAAGTTAGGCCTTCCATAGTAGAAAAAGTGGGGTTTTTTTTACAGAAACTGTCGAATCATCAGTGCCTTTACCCTACAGGACCAAACAGTTCGTGGTAACAAACTGTAAGCACGCAACTCGGGCTTACAGTAACCAAAACCAAAAAAAAAAATTTATAAATAAATACATCAAAAGAATTAATTTTTTGTGCTGATTTCAAATATACAAACTTCATTAAGCTTAAAGCAAGGCATCAGAAGCTAGGAGCCTGAGAAAGTTTGCCTGATTTTAGAAAAAGGGCAAAATACACTCAAAAGGCACGTTTTTTTTTGACGAAAATCACAAAAATCACTCCATTTGATTCAGTATATTAGAGGACCCTAGTCAAGAGGTTTCGAGCTCCTACCAGCAAAAATGTGGAATTTCGCAATTCTTCCAGAAGAAAGATCATGGATGCGTGTTTATATATTTGTTTTGTGTTTTTTTCCCCGGAAATGATCGTACCGAATCGGTGGTCCTAGATGGCTAAAGGATGATTCAAAATCAAATAAACAGTCTCAGCTCTCTTTTTAAGCAGTCAAAAATATTGTGCCACGAGAAAGTGATATTATCTGTTATTGTGTAGTACCAAACTATGATTCTGTCCTAAAAAGGGCCAATTGGCTACCGACTGAAAATTCTGAGATAGGCAAATTATTTAAAAGTATCAAAAAAAAATATTGGGCTTTTCATTTGCAGAAAAAGCAATGCCACACAATAGCACATTCGTTCCCAAAGTCACGTAGTCTACAGCAGATAAAAGGTTAATATAGACATTTATGTTAGTGCATGATTTAACTACGTTGATTTACATAATTTTTCATAAAATTATGTTCGGTGACGCATAATGGCGCATCAGCTATTATTAAGGAGGGCTGTGGGAATTTGGAAGGGCGGTCCCAGATCTTATGTATATGAATACAAGATGAGTCTTGCAGTATGAGACCCGATAGGGCACAACCTTCCTTCATATTTAGGAGATATCAGTTCAATTCGAATAAATATGCTTTATTTTGAAAGGCAAATACACTAAATGAGCTCTTTTTCCCGAAGCAATGCTGTGCCAAAACCTATATTCATATTTTTGATATTGATATATTTATTTAGCTTTAACAAAAATTTACATACACAAATCAATATGATTCGACCAAAACCAAGCGGTTAAAACCAAATATTATCTCTATATAATACAAATTATATGCACATAACAAAATCAAATTTTTCTTTGATAACTTTTTGGTGATAGTGTTTTATTGTATAATGTAAAAAAAAGCCTTTTTCTTGATATTAAATAAAAAAAAAAAAAAATTTAAATGAAAGTATGGAGCGACATTAAAACTTAAAACGAACAGAAATTACTCCGTATATGAAAGGGGCTTTTCCTCTTTAACGCCCCGCTCTTTACGCCAAAGTTTGACTCTTTCTCTTTACTCTACCTTTTAAAATAGAAAAAAAAAATTAGCGCAAAGAGCGGGGCGTTGAAGAGGAAAATCCCCTTTCATATACGGAGTAATTTCTGTTCGTTTTAAGTTTTAATGTCGCTCCTTACTTTCATTTAAAAAATCTTGTTTTTTTTATTAAATTTCTGGACGTTTGTTAATTAATACATGTTTTGATCTTGGCTTTCCGAACATAAACAAATGGAACAAAATAGTTAAAAATAATGTAACAAAATAATAAATAAATAGTTGAAATCACCAAAAAAACTTTAGCGTAAGGATCGAGGTATTAAGAGGAGGTAAACCCCTCATATGTGTAATAATTTCTGCCCGTTTTAATTTTTAATGCTGCTCCTCACTTTCAGTAGAAAAAAACTTTTCATATTTATTTTTTCACTGTTTTTTTTTAAATAATGTTAAATAAATCATGCGCCCACTTCATTGAAAGTCTCTTCTTCCATGAGAAGTTTTTCCATGGAAGATCCTCCCACTTAGTCCCCCCCCCCACCTCAACTCTCCCCCCAAACCAAAAAACCCCCCTGAAAACGTCTGTACACCACCCAGTAACCATTAATATATGTAAACACAGGTCAAAGTTTGTAACTTGCGACACCTCCCACGAGGACCGCAGGAGAGTAAGTCGTCCCCAAAGACATCGTTTTAAGTTTTTCGACTTTGATGAATAAAATGGATAACTCACAATTTTGATCAGGTGACTTTGGGGAAAGAATGAGCGTGGGAGGGGGCCTAGGTGCCCTCTAATTTTATGGGTCAATTAAAAAGGGCACTATAACTTTTAATTTCCGTTAGTACGAGCCCTCTCGCGACATTCTAGGACCACTGTAGATACGATTACCCCTAGGGAAAAAACAAAAACAAAAAAAACAAACAAATAAACACGCATCTATGATTTGTCTTCTGGTAAAAAATGCGAAATTCCACATTTTTGTAGATAGGAGATTGAAACTTCTACAATAAGGTTCTCTGATACGCTGAATCTGATGGTGTGATTTTTGTTAAGACTGTATGACTTTTAGGGAATATTTCTCCCTATTTTCTAAAATGAGGCAGATTTTTTCAGGCTCGTAACGTATATTTAAAATCAGCATTAAAATACGATTTTTTTTATGCAACTATTGGTATCAAAATTCTATTTTTTAGAGTATCGGTAACTATTGAGCTGGGTCACTCCTTACTGCAGTTCGTTACCACGAACTGTTTGAAAATCAAATGAAAATAGTAGCCAATATTATACTGACTAAACTATGTTCCAAGTGTCAAAAATTCTTGTCTGATGTAGTGGAATACCAGGCCGACTAAAAATATTCCTTCAGCCAAATTTAAACGTAGGTATTTTTAAGTTTTAATCTGGTAAGTTTTTTTAACTGAAAGTAATGGGCGACATTAAAACTTAAAGCGAACAGAAATTACTCCCTATATGAAAGAGGCAATTCCCTCATAAACGCCCCGCTCTTAACACTAGAGTTTGACTCCTTCTCTCAACTTTAATTTTTAAAACAGTAAAAAACTTTAGCGAAAAGAGCAGGGCGTTGAGGAGAGAACAGCCCTTTTCATATACGGAGTAATTTCTGTTCGTTTTAAGTTTCAATGTCGATCCTTACTTTCAGTTAAAAAAAACTTGCTTTTTTACTTAATTTCTGAACGTTTTTGAATTAATGAATGTTTTGATTTTGGCCCCCCGCACATAAATAATTGAAACGAAATTTGCATATTATTTTTTTTGGCTAATTAGCTTTCTCATAGTTTTGATCGGATGATTTTGAGAAAAAAGTAGTGGGGGAGGAGGCCTAGTCACCCTCCGGTTTTTTGGTTACTTAAAAAGGAAACTAGAACTTTTAATTTTTTACAAACATTTTTATTAGTAAGAAATATAAGTAGCTTACAAATTTACTTACGCAATGAATGTATATATTCGCATGTTTTTATGACGTATATGAGGCGGTTCTCCCCCTCGTCAATACCTCGCTCTTTACAGTAAAGCTTAGATATTGTCCCAATTCCTTAAGAAAGACCCATGGATCACAAAGGCCGTAGAATAAATAGTTGAAATTACTAAAAATATTTTAGCGTAAAGCGAGAGGTATTAGGAGGAGGTGGACTCTTCATATGCGGAATAATTTCTGTTCGTTTTAAGTCTTAACGCTGCTCCTTACTCTCAGTTGAAAAAAAACTTTTTTCATATTTATTTTTTATTTGTTTTTTTAAATGATGCTAGAAAATCCTGCACCCCGTTCATGGAAATTCTCTTCCCTCATGACAAAAACCTCCATGGAAAGATCCTCCCACGTAACACCCTCCCCTCAACCCTCTCAGCCAACCAAAAACATCCCTCTGAAAACGTCTGTAGCCTACACTTCCCAATAACTATGACTTTATGTAAACACTGGTCAAAGTTTGTAACTTGCAGCCCCTCCCATGGGGACTGTGGGGGAGTAAGTCATCCCCAAAGACATAGTTATTAGATTTTTCGACTACGCTGAATAAAATGGCTATCTCAGATCTGGTGACTTTGGGAAAAAGAGAGTCTGGGAGGGGGCCTAGGTTCCCTCCAATTGTTTGGTCACTTAAAAAGGGAACTAGAGCTTTTAATTTTCGCTAGAATTAGCCCTCTCGCGACATTTTAGGACCGCTTGGTCCATACGATCCCCCTTGGGAAAAAAAACTAACAAACAAATAAACAAACAAAAAAATAAACAAACAAACAAATAAACACGCATCTGTGATTGCCTTCTGGCAAAAAAAATGCAAAATTCCACATTTTTGTAGGTAGGAGCTTGAAACTTCTACAATAGGGTTCTTTGATACGCTAAATCTGATGGTGTGATCTTCGTTAAGATTCTGTGACTTTTAGGGGGTGTTTTCCCCAATTTTCTAAAATAAGACAAATTTTCTCAAATTTGACTTTTGATGGATAAGACTAAACTTGATGAAACTTACATATTTAAAATCAGCATTAAAATGTGATTCTTTTGATGTAATTTTAAAGTTTCGGTTACTATTAAGTTACTCGGTTACTTTAAATCGCAAACCAAGGTGGTCACTAATGTTATGCTCAGGATCATCGTGGATCTGTAGGATTGTGATTGGCTAGTACATGATCAATGTTAGTGACTCTTCCGGAATTATGAATATAAGTATGTGAGACATTTTTAAGACTGACGGCTAGATCATCTGGTATACTGAATATAAGTATTTCTGCGAATTTCCTAGAGACAAAGCCAGAGATATCGCATTGTAAGTCACCACATACGACTATACACCGATCCCTAAGTTTGTTCAGAAGTCGCGATAGTTTCGTACAAGCCTGGGAGTATCGTTTTTCAGAAGCCACCGTGTTCATATTGGTGAGGAGGTAATGATTTACCATAACAAATCCGTTAGCGTTTGGAATCTCAACGGCGATACAGCATTCGTAGAACTCAAATTTTTGAAAACCCGAAGCTTTACTAGCGATAATGGCAGTTCTTTCTGAGGGCCTACCCCGGGAATAAAAACATGTCGCTTCACGGATAAAAAGTTCTTTCTCGGTATCGACCAGAACCGAGCCGTAATGTTCTGACGTTAGAAGGTGCTCTTGGAGGCACACAACATCATATTTGTTGCACTTCAGAAATATAATCCAATTTTCTAGCATTATGCACCTAAATGTTAAAACAAAAGTCCATGATACTGTTCATGAAGAGACTGTTACTCTCTTTTGAGGATCAACGTTCTTTAGTGCATCTTTAACTGCCGGACAGTTAATAGTATAGCTTGGGTGAGTGTTTCTGCCATCAGGGCATAGCGCGCATTTCACAGTCGCGTTAGGGCCTGATGACTCTCACCAGCACATTTGGGGCATTTAGGTTGATAGTACAGTCTTTGGCGATTTGGTTGAAGGACTGACAGTTGAAACATCGTCGCGAGAGGGAAACATAAGGAATGATATTGAAATAAGTGTAGTCTACAAAAATCCCATTTTTCAAGGCATGGTTACAAGATATAGAATCCTTAAAAGACAGGTAGATGTGTCTACCATGATATCCATGATACTTGGGTAAACAACGATAATATCATCCTTTGAAGTGCCAGTAGGAAAAATTTTTGCAACTGCTAGGAATGTTTGAACTCGGTAAACAGCTTTTGCACCAGGAACCTTGTTAACAGATTCACTCAAACATTTCACTGATTCGTCCGAGTCGACATAGGTAATGAGACCACCTTTCCTTTGAACGATTTTACGGACATGCCAGGAGGCTCCGTTACGTTCAAAATAATATTTTTGCTTTCTACAGGATTCAAGACATTCGGTTGGTAAGTTGCTTATGAAAACTGGAATCTCAGGCTTAGTGTGCACTAACTTAGGCCAGGCAGGTGACTCCAGTAGAGATTCTTTGCACTACACAATTAAATCCTCGATCTTATCAGTGCATTCATTCACCCTCACGGTCATTGTGGTCAAGACATCATGAGGGATCTTAGGCACTTTGCTGATTTTCCAAATAGTAAAAAGTGTCTTAAAGTTGGGAATATTTGAGACCACTTTAAATAGTTCATAAATATCAGACATGAATACATTGGAAGTTGTTTGAGCTCGCCTGTCTTTGACCAACTGTACATCCAACTCACGAACTAAATCATCGAGTACCATATGACCAGAAAGGATCAAATCTTTACCGAAAAACTTTGCACCTGTGCTGACTATAGCGTCTTTGGCAAGCACAATTGAATTAATTATCAAAAATTAAATTAAAGAAAAATTTCAACTGAAAGTCAGGAGCAATATTAAAACTTTAAATAAGAAAAATGTTCTGTATACGAGTGGGCTGCCTCTTCTTTATTCCTTGCTCTTTACAGTCTAAAAGTTTGTTGAAAAGAGTTCTCATTTAAATTCAACTTCTTTGTCTTTGAGCAGTCTTTCTTAGAGAATTGTGCCAAAAAGTCGGGCTTTAGCATAAAGTGTGAAGATTGAGGAAGGGAAAGCCTTCCTAATATATGGAATGATTTTTGCTTATATTAAGCTTTAATGTTGCTCCTGACTTTCAGTTGAAAAAACTATTTGTTTTTATTTATTCAGATACTCTATGGGTTTTGACAACTCAAGGAATCTGTTCACAAAGAAAAGAAAGCAGCAGCAGATGCAAGAAAAAAAAAGAAAAAGGCAGAGCTAGATCTAGGGGGAGAAGGGGCAGGCACCCTGGGCAGCATGCTAAAAGGAGCAACAAAACAAGCTAAAGAGTAAAATTATAAAAACAAACTTCTTAAAAAAGAACAAATTTAATGTTTGAGACTATCTAAATTGTAACGCTGGAGTATTTTGTCAAGAACAAATACAAGTTTTTAGTAGCCTCTGTCCTATCCCACCTCTTTTGCTTTAAGGGTTTATTTTTGAATTGGAATGACACAGCAATGTAACAGACAGGGGCAAAGCTTCAATGGATGTTTGCTTCCCAAGTAGTTAGATTCCCCTGCCATGTTAATAATTTAAGGAGTTTCCCTATTGGGTATTTATTCACGAAACTATAGTAATTTTTTTTGATGGTACAAAAAAAATCTAGGGGTGGGGGTGTTTTTTCTTAATAACAACAATATTTTCTAGAATATAAGTCCCAACTGGTGCCACTGTGAGTTTCTCCATGTTCCTCATTAGTTTTTTCTATTTTTTGGGGTTCCAACGAACCAGCCCTCCATGGAAAAGATTTCAGCACACTTGCCTAATGATATTTTTCTTTGATTTGCATTTCACACTTAAACCCTTTAATGGCAGTGAAAGAGAGAAATAAAAGTTATTTAACGGCTAAAAATTTCTCTTAATTGGTTTAGTGGCTTGTCTGAATTAACAAATAATGGCAAATAATGACAAATAATACTAATATAAGCGAGATCTTTTCTAATTGTCTGGGACAGTAAGGAGGAAAATAATAAAGAAAAGAATAATAAGGAAGAGAAAGGCAATGACAATGCTACATAAATTAAGACATGGCAGGATCTGTTTGTTGTAATTCGTGTATTAGCTACTTAAGATGCCTTAGAATTCTTGTTCTACCATTTATGGTGAGGCTCAACCTCCCTTTGAAACTTTTACATTATATTGAGATAATATATTTAAGGTTAAATGGTGATACGGTAAAACTTGGAACATAAGCTATGATGGTAGTACAAATATAAGCATGTATGGTACCTGTTTTGACAACCCCTGGGAGTTTACTTGTGTACTAAATTTTTTAGAATTTTGAAGATAAAAACAAAGAAATCAGATTTGCTGAAATAAAGCGGTTGCCCCTAAAATTGGGTCTTTGACAACCAAGTTGGAATTATTCAGGATATAAAATCAGTGCAGCAGTTTACCAGTTTTGGAACTCAAATTCTTCTAAAGTTGGAAAAGCAACTTCAAAGTTCTGGTGCAATTTTTTAATTTGTTAATTTGGTTCCAAGTAGGAACACCAATTTGCAAGAATATAGGAAAGAGGGAGACAAGATTTATTTTTTTAATGAAGACACATACATATAATTTTCAAAATCTTTAATGGGAACTTTTTCATTTTTTCTGCTAACTTAAGATAAAGAAGAAATGGATTTTTCGAATAGGGTGAGCAGTTCCAAGCCCCCTTCTTCTAAGTGGTATACTTATTATAAAGAAAGGGCCCCTGGTAATCATTTTTTGGCAGTCATTCTTGGTTAAAACAACCACAGATATTTTGCAGGAAACATTGGACTTCATCTCTTTGGATTTTCTTGAACTTCGGAAGAAAAAAAAATCAGATTTGCTGAAAGAAAAGGGTTGCAATAAAATTGGGTTTTTGGCACCCAGGTTGGTACTGTTTGGGATGTAAAATCAGTGCAGCTGTTTGCTAGTCTTGCAACCCTCAGGCTTCTAAAGTTAGGATAGGAGCTTTAAAGTTCAGGTACCCCAGGATCTTAATCCTGGCAATTATTTGGATTGGTTCCAAGTAGGGGCACTAATTCACAAGAATGTGGATAATTCACAAGAAAAACTGGTTTTCATAATCTTTGATGGGAACTTTTTGATTTTTTTTTCCTGCCAAATTAGCTGTATTGAAATTAAAACCATAATAAATATACCAAATATCTATCTTGTATCTAACCAAATCTATCTTGTATCTAACCAAATCTATCTATCTAACCAAAATATGTGTAATAATTCAAATTCATAATGACCATAAATTATATTACAGAATAAATGAGACCCAAAACAAGCAGAAATTAAATAAATAATCAGCAAACATACAAAAAAAAGTAGTAATCAAAATGAATAAATAAATCATGAAATAAGCAAAAATTGAATTGAGTATTAAATCAAACTTAAAACAAACAAAAATGATTTCAAACAGGAGTTTGGCTACTGTCCCCTTCCTTAACCATAAAAGTCTAAAGCCTATTGCATCACTTGTATTTACTGAAAACTTATGTGTCTTGAACAGTCCTTGGAAAGAACTATCAGAACTAAACTGAATATTTGATATATAGTGATACTTATTGCTGACAATTCAGCAATTCAAGATTTTGCTTCTCTGTAGTCAATCTTGTAATTATAAAAAATTAGCCATTTTTATTCTAATTCATGGGGGGCTCATTATCCCTGTAGGCATGATAATTTGACCTTTTCACTACTTTGTACAAAATGACTATCTTAAAATTTTAATCAGATAATTTTGGGGAGGCGGCACCCTCTGATCACTTTGACTCTTAAAAAAGAGACTAGAACTTACAACTTCCAATTTAATAAGACCCTCCAAAGTTATACCATCACCCCTTCCATACGAAGTGCCTCTGCAAATAATAATAATAATAGCAATACATTGAATTCTTATGGCTCTTTACTATAAGCAATGTTAGTGTGCTGCCTCTAATAAGAAGCATTTTATGTTAACCATGGGTAGCTTGTACAACTTACAGCCCTTCCCCAGGAGATGTGGAGGATTTACTTGACCTTTGAACAAAATGGCTATCTCAAAACATTGACGAAATACATTTGGGGGAAAAAGGGCATGGGGAGGGGGACTGGTTACCCTCAAACCACACTTGAGTCAAATCTTAAATGTTTAGTTATTTGACTTTTGAACCATTTTAACAAAATGGATAGCTCAAAATTTCAAGTGGATGCATTTGGGGAAAAACGGTTGGTAGGATGGGGGCAATTTGTCCTCTGATCACTTTTGACTGTTTAGAAGAACTTCTGACTTCCAATCACGTGAGTTACTTCTAAAGCTTATGCCTATCATCCCTTCCATGTGAAGCGCCTCTGGGGAAAAATAATAATAATAATTATATTACTCACTTCTCAATATGGATTTATAAAGGGAAAGTCAACTGAACTGGCATTTCATGAATTTTTATTGAATATAAATGACTCATTAGATGGTGATCAACATGCTTTGTCAATTTTCCTTGATGTCGCTAAAGCATTTGACACTGTAAATAATTCTTTGCTTCTTATGAAACTTAAGTATTATGGATTTTCAACACAAACTGTTAATTTTTGTGCATCTTATCTTTCTGGGAGACGACTAGAACGTATTGATAAATCCCGTGACCTTTGTTCAGATACTTTCAAGATTAATTACAGAGTACCTCAAGGCTCTGTCCTTGGGCCTGTTTTATTTCTTCTTTTTATAAATGATTTACTGGATATTTTGCCTCTTTGTAAAATTATTATGTTTGCTGATGATGTAGTAATTTTTTCCACTCACCAGGACTTGGCAGTTCTTTTCAATAACCTTGAATGCATATTACAAGGTGTATCTTTTTGGTCTCAAGAAATTTACTAGCTCTTAATGAGAAAAAATGCCAATATATGTTGTCTTCATGAACTGGATTGGTCATTTCATATGGATTTTCTCTTTTATTAAATGGTCTTGAATTAAAAAGGGTTGATCAGTTGAAATACCTTGGTGCTATTTTAGATGAAAATTTGTTGTTTCATAAACATGTGAAAACCCTATTGTTAAAAATTTTCCCAAATATTGGTATTCTATCACGTTTTTGTTTTGTTTTTCCCCTAAAAATATTCTAAAATCAATTTATTATTCTTTTGTCCACCCATATTTTCGTTATTGTATTTCTGTTAGGGCTTCTACTTTTCCATCGATATTTAAATCTCTCCAAATACTCTAGAATAAAGCAATTAGAATTCTTTTTAATGTTGAGCATGGATCTTCAGTTAGACACTTATATGGGAATTAAGGAATATATTCTTTGGATCAACTTCATGCAATTTCTATTTCTAATATTTGTCAAGATTATTTATACAATAGTTTACCTTCAAATTTCTCTAGTATTTTATCAACTAATTCCCGATTTCATAATTATTTAACCACTCATTGTTAAGATTTTTTGTGTGAATTTTGTCCTATGTCAATAGCGGGTTTCAGCATCCGTCATGCTGGGTCAAAAATTTAGAACTCAATTACAGTATCAGTACGAGAATGTAGCAATAAGCAAGAGTTTTTAAAATTATTATAAAAAAATTAACAACGCAGCAAAGAAAACATTTTTTTCTGAAATAATGAACTTACTATTTATCAAAAAATTGCAAAACATAATCGCAAAGTTGAAATTTGTCAAAATTATTGGGTGCGAGGATTAAAGGTATGACGGATTTATATGTAAGTTATGATGGGTTTTCAAATATTTAAATAAATAACAAATGACTAGATGATTTGTGTTTATTGTGTTGCAGGGAATTTTTTTTTTTTTTTTTTTTTTTTTTACTTTTATATTTATGTTGATGCTGTAGGCTTGTATTTACTTTGGCTTGATTAATTTTTATTTTGTCAGAGCTAAAGTACGTAACTTTTCGTAGTGTATGTAACATTGTCAGTGCTAAAGTTTGCCACCAGGAATATGAACCGGTTTGTCATATTTATGTATGTAATTGTTGCAAATAAAAAATTATATATCTAATAAAACATTTAAGCCTGGCTCTTTACAAAAGGCACTATAGTATTAACTCATATGAAGACAAAGAAGAAATGTATTTTTCAAAAATAGTGAGGAGTTAGTTGCAAGCCTCCTTCTTCAAAATAGCGTGACTCTCTTGAGGGAAGGCCACCCTAGGAAGTTTTTTTCCTTAATCATTCTTGGTTAAAGCAACCTCAGATACTTTGTAGGACACATATATGTTTCATTGTTCTAAGCTTATCTTTTTGTCTCTTATGGGGGAGGGGGCGGTTGAGACAATACATTAACAAACAATTATTTCCTAATTTCTTTCATCTAAATTATTGACTAATGTTTTCCTAGCAAAACAGTTTTTACACAAAAATACAATATAAAAGAAAAAGTTTTTAGAAGTAGGCTGTTTTGTTGGTGCCCATCAAATGTACTATCTTGTTATCCATATTACTTTATCAGATTTCCTGTGTATCAAATTAGCAGCCAGTAAAATAATTTTAAATACCTTCAAATTTCTTAAGGAGGACAAAAGCAGGTTATTGTCTCGACTTTAGATCCATCCAGGCCTGGATACTAAAGCTCTTACTTTAGTTTTACCAAAAGAAAAGCTTTACTTCAAAGCAAAAAAAAAAAAAAATCAAAATACAGTGTTCCACATAGTCTTTGTATCCTTCTTCAATCCTAAGAAGCAAAATGAATTTGTAAAACAGAAAACAAATGCATTTCTGATTATATTGTTGAGTTGTATATTACAGACTAATAGTAATGTGAAATTATATACCTCATTAATATCAAAGTGTACATTCTATTAACCTAGCCTAATGTACAATCATTTAACAAGGTCGGCCTTTGGTCATATTTGAGAGAGGAAGGCTCATTTATTATAGGCATATATATATAAATATATATATATATATATATATATATATATATATATATATATATATATATATATATATATATATATATATATATATATATATATAGTACCAGGAGCCTGGCAGCTTTGCCACCAGGGCCTGGCACTCAGCAGATGGCAGGCTTCTATATATGGATTCTCACTGTTCTTTGTCACCTAACTGGAAATGTGAGCCTCTTCTTGATTTCATAACATCACCACAGGTTTGTTACAACCACCCAGGGAAAAAAAACAAATTCTTCCTTAAAGTCCTGACTTATTGAGATTGTTTTTGTGGCCAGTCATATATGCTTTCTTAGTGTTGCTTGTAATCCTTGCTGCAACTTATATTCTAACCACAAATTTCTTTGTTCTTGCTGTTGCATATCTTTTAGATGCATATTTCTTTGTTCTTCACTTTGATTTCTAATTTGTTCTATTCCTTGTTGTTGCATGTATTGTAACCACTTATTTCTTTGATCTTCACTTTTGCTTTGACCTGTTTTAATTCTTGCTGCCAATTTTCTTCAAACCACACGTTTCTTCATTCTTCAATTTATTTTCTGACTCCTATCCCAATTATCTTCTCAGTGGCTAATTTCAAAATAAAGTGTTAATCCTTCAGAAATCTTTTGAAAAAAAGTGTTCCATTCAATTTAGAAATGATGTGTCAAAGCATGAGCATGAAAAAAGACAAATATTGTATGAAGAAATACATCAGAGAAGATTGAATGGGGAAGTGGACATAATAATCAGAGCAAATAAGATTGTGTCAAAAAACTTCCAAACCCTTGCAACAGGTCAGTCACCATTACAGGAGAATGTCATGGAATCATAGATGTATGTGGTACCCCTTAAAACTTTTAAATAGCTCTATAAGTAGTGTTTCCATTTGTGATAGTACTAGTGAAGTTGGCTCTACAAAAGATACAGAAACTGAATCATATGTTAGTGCTAGATCAGATAACTGAAATTACAATCCCATTTCTTTTAAATCATGTGATTTTGGATCAAATGATGACAGTATTATTAGTGAGAGACTTATGGTACTATATAGCAATGTAAATTGTTTTACTACAAAGATAAACGAAAATTAAGTTGGTGATGAAATAAGTGCCTTCACTGAGTTGAAACCAAAACATACTGCATTTACTCTTACTGATATACAAATTCAAGTACCTGGGTTTAAACTACTCACCAATCTGTCAAAGCCAAATGGTAGAGTGATAGCAGTGTATGTCAGATTTCCACTCTAGGTGAGAGCTCTTACAGTAAATTCAGATTATGAACCTTGGGTTAGGCAAACATGGATAATGATTCTGCAGCAAAGTCTCCCTGTAGTCATAGGCTGTTTTTATAGAAGTCCCAGCTCCACTTGTCAGACAAGTTCTCTTCTAGCAATTGTATGTTCTATTTATAATGTGATGAAGCAATATTGTAAAAATGTTCTTATTGTTGGAGATTTTAATTTACCAGAATTACAGTGGATTGATGGGTTTGCTCTCACAGATGGGGTTGAAAACCCAAATGACCCACTTCTAGAGTGTCTTCATGAACATTTGCTATACCAAGCAATCAATTTCCCAACAAGGTATAGAAATGGGCAGATCCCAACCTACTAGACCTTTTGTTTATTAATAACCACAAGATCCTCATTAATATTGATTAGGATCCACCATTTGGAGCAAGTGACCATGTTGCAATTACTAGTAGGATTAGGCTGTGCCCACAAAAGAATAATTGGATTGAGCATGTGTACATAAATCACAACCAGTTGAGACCAAAGTTGGCACACCAGGACTGATCATTCATTGATGTTAAGAACATGGAGGCTTGGCTTGAAATGAAAAGGGTTTTAGTTAAATCAACAGAAAAACATACAATAATTTCCTGAAAAAGAAAACCCAAAACCCTGCCATTTATCACTTGTGACGTCAAGCTATCTGTGTGAAAAGAGATGAAGTATTGGAGCAAACACAAAAGTGACTCCTCCCATGAGAACTATGGGAAATTTAAACAAACCAGAAATAAAGTTAGGTATCTCATGAGAAAACTTAGGACAGAATATGAAGAGAGATTGGCATTTGAATCAAAGTCTAATCATAAGAGATTTTGAAAGTGTGCTTCAGCTTGGAAACCAGGGAGACACTCAGTTACAGAACTACTTGTGAATGGCACCCTGAAAGATATAGCAGCTGAGTTGAACAGTCAATTTAAGTCAGTGTTCATGCCTCCAGGCAATGCCCCCTTACCAGAAGCACTAGAATATTCTATTGAGGAACCTATGCAAAAGATAACTGTGGCCTCTGATGTGGAGAGTTGGCTGAAGCTACTTAATCTTAACAAATCCAGAAGTAAACACCTAACAATTTTAGGCATTTACTTCCTGGAAAATACCAAATAAGTTTTCCAAATTTGAGAATAGTATTTGAGTTTTTTTTAGTTTTGTTGAAAAGTGTTAAGGAATGGGAAAAGTGGAATTTACACACCAAAAGTATCTTAAAATCCTAAAAAAAAAACTGCAAATCCATTTTTGTTGAAAAGACTTCTATAGAAACTTCTGTAATTTTTGGCAATAGTGGGCACCAAAGTCTCTTGATGCTAAGCAGATTCTTCAGGACTGGCAGAATGCTAACATTACACCTGTACACAAAGGGGTAGCTGTAACAGCATTTCCAATTATTGACCTGTAGCTAGTAAAATCTTAGAAGGAATCCCAAACACTAACATTGTCAGACACCTGATCATCAATGAGCTGCTCAGTGATAGTCAGCATGGCTTTCAACATGGATGCTTGGTTGAGATTAATTTGATTGACACATATGATTAAATTGCTGAGCATCTAGATTAAGCAATCCCTGTCAACTTGGTTCTATTGGATTTTGTGAAAGCCTTAAATAAAGTATGTCACCATTGACTAAGGACCAAGTTATTTGCAAATGGAATACAAGATGAAATCAAAGAGTGGGTGCTTCAGTTTCTTTCCAGGAAAAAGCAAAGGGTGAAAATATTTGGAAAAAATGGGATAGTCATTCTTTTCAGAAGAAGTGGAGTGCCCTAGCAAACCATCTTGGGACCAACAATTTTTAACATTTATATTAATGATGCATCAACCACAGTCAAAAATAAAATAAGTCTTTATGCTGATGACTCTAAACTCATTGGATCTGATGATACACTTGATAAGAGAGGATCTATGCAGAATAACCTATAGGTAACTTCCCAGTGGGGAACTTTGTGGAGGTTTGAATTCAATGTTAATAGGTGTTGAACAATCCACTTTGGAATGGAAAATGAGAAATACTCTTATCATATGTTAGGGATGGACAGATCAAGACAGACTATCATCTTGTCTGAAGTGGAGAGAGGCTTGGGGGTCATAGTTGATAAAGAATTAAAATTCGCTTTGCACACACAGACATCTGTAGCCAAAGCAATCCAAACCCTGGTCACCTAGGGTGATGACTAAATTATATAAGGCATTGGTCATGCCTCATTTTGAGTTTGGCATGTGTTTTGCTAGCCCCCTCAATAAAGCTGACCAATAGAAGTCAGGATCAGTTCAGATACAGGCTGCAAAAGCAATTGACAGATAAAAATACTTAAAGTACTCATCTTGTCTGAAGAAACTGAAACTCCCCACTCTTGTTTACAGAAATAAGAGGGGTGATATTATTATGATGCATGAGCTCCTGAATTCTCACTCTCCATTAAATAGCCATGTCTACTTGACTAATCTGCCTGAACTAGGGGGCATAGTTGGAAACCATAGCAGAAGAGAGCTGCCATTAGACTATGCAATAACTTCTTCACTAACACAATAGTCAGTTTGTGGAATTTGCTCACTAAAGAAGTGGTCACTACCCCAGTACTGCTGCCTTTAAGAGAGCAATTGATGGAGAATGGTCACTAAAGCCATGGCAAACTGAGTGGGATGCTGTTGAGATGTCTAGCCATCAGCATCATTAACCAGTGATTCTACAGGATTTAATCCTTATTTTTCTGGACAATGCAATTTAAGGTTTTTAGGTAATTACTTTTGACTTTTTTTTTTCAACACCCTTTATCTTAGCTGCCCAGATTTGTCTTGTCATGTTTGATGGTCTAGGTTCTTCATTTGTGTTCTAGGCATTATCATTCCTCTCTTTACTTGCTCTACTTAATCTGGGCATTATGAAACTACTCAAAATGCCTTTTGTGAATAGAATAATTTGACTTGGTATATCATACTTAGCTACATTTCTTTTGTAATATTGCACTCATCATAGATATAAAAACAATATATTCACTCTTGGGGGGAGGGATGATAAAATGTGCTCTCTTAAAATGTAATCATAAATATGATACTAATCATAGCCTATGATTTTTCATGTTAACCATTTGTTTCTTGTATAATTTTGTCTGCATCAGACGCTGAAAATGATGCAACCACTACTGAGGCAAATGTGATACATGTATGTTTTTCAAACATATTCATAAATATGACATCACTGACCTGAATCCTTTTTTCAAAAATTAAGGCTTTTACAATTATTTTCCCCCAAGAAATATATTTGAATACCATGCTAAACATCCACAAACATGCCAAATCCACATTCACCCCCTTATAAAAAACATAGGTCCAGCTCTGCATCAGCAGCATAGCCTATTAATTAGTAGGCCTATTACATGAGACCACTGAGGGGGTGGAGGTGCATATGAAAGCGTAATAATTATTTTAATTAGAAACAGCATAAAAATTCATCAATCAGTGAGTTCACCCTCTCTCTAATGCAGTAATGAGACCATGTAGGCCTAGGCTATATACTTGTCTGTTTATTTTTCATACAGAAAGCTGATTGAAAATAAAAAAAATACCCTCATCATTTCTATCTCTAAAATTTATCCTTTAGTGTCTTGGAGGAGGGAGAAAGTGATTGGTATGGGACATAAAACTAATACCTACTGGCTTCTTTCAAACAATTTGGATATTTTGCCGGTACTCTATTTGAGACACATATGACGTCAGAGGCTAGTCGGATTATCCCCTCAAACGCTCAGGATTACTTGTCCGTGGGCTGGCACTTTATAACCCCCAAATAAAAAGATTATTTGAGGATTGTGACGTCAATGCTAATATTTTTTTAAATGGATAAACATGTGAAATAGTTAAGTCTAGAGAAAAGACAAGGAAACTGTAAATAATAGAAATAATCTTAGCTTTTCAGTGACCTGTAAGTAATATTATGCATATTCCTTAGTATCTAAAGGGTTTTTGGTGTTCTAGGCCTGTCTTGCATAGGCTAAGCTTCATAAGGAGTGAGAAGAAAAGTTCTTTTGTTTTTAAAAAGGTCGATTCTTAGGGAGGCAGCTATCACATTGGTGAGTTAGTCAAATGTTATTATATCAAACAGGCCTAGTTTCTAAACCATCCTATAATTATTAGTTGAAAAAAATTTAGAATGATTAGGCCAATACCTTTAGCCTTTTATATAGTCTATATTTGTTGAGATTGCTATTTAAACTGGATTTTTAAGATACAATAGGGGTAAAATTTTACTTTAGCTACTTTTGGCTATCTTTGAAAGAGGTTAGGCTAGAAAAATTAAACTTTCAGGGATGTGTCTACAGGCTAAAGTATGTCCCAGGAAGGTATTTTGAAGTACCTACTTCTACTTCTTTTCCCTCTAAAGGGTCCTGAAATTTTTGGGTGCCTTATTTTTTGGTTATCAGTTTCTTTTTCTCTGGCCTTAGTTCTTAATTATTCTGTCCTTAGACAACTCCTGTTGATTCAGCAGAACTTTAAGCCATAACACTGTTTTTTTCTAATTCTAGAAATAATCTTTTATGCCACCTCATTATAGGTTAAATACATGGCTGATGTTATTTATTCTCCATGAATTTTTGTTTTATTTGATTTCATTGACGTCAGCTGCTTTCTGTTAAAAATAAATTTATTTTCTTACATCAAGCTTCTTCTTTTGTGAAAAAAATTTGAACTGTTTTTCTTTATATATTGTATAAAATATAAAGGAATACCTGGCCCTTCATTTCACAGATTCAACTGAAAGTATTTGAGGCATCTTACATCAGAATTCATTTAGCACATTTTAATGGTTTTTTTTTTTAGATGACATAGGACACCATTAAAGTTTTGCATTTGCTTTGCTAAAAATTGTCTTAAAAAGTGCCAAGTTTAGAGAGTTATGTTAATATTCTTCTTGCTGATGAGTATAATTTTTTTAAATTCCTTCTGTTTAAAGCATTTTAGAGAGATTCTGAGCCAACCATGGGTATATTGTTGTTACAAATGATTTTCTCAAATGGGCTTGTGGAAAACAAATAGAACATATAATTTCTCTTTTTTTATTATTTCAAGACCAGAATATCACAAAACTAAGCATTAATATTGCTGATTGTACCTTAAGTAAATACTATCCCTGATGGAGTTTTGTTGATACCTGTTTAAAAATTTATTTGTCTTAATGAAATACATATTGTTTGTGGGACAGCAATGAGCAACTATGACTTGAGTTATTTTTTTTCTTTTTTCAATATTTTCTTTTTTCCAAATAATTTTTGTTCTCTGGTGACATTTGTGTTCCTTCCTAAGTGGCTGGCACTCTAGGTTGAGAATCCTTTATCCAAAGGGCACAGGTTTAATTTCTGGCATTAGCAGTTTATTTGGTTTGGGACAAAGGTCAGTGATGTAACTCTGTAAGTTCAGCCAGAATTGGCCCAAACTTAACAGGTTACCTAGAGAAATCTGGGGTCAGTAAGCAGGAAGGACATGCAAAACCATAGGATGACTGGCCCCTAGCTTCCTATTGCACTTCCTGTCTAAAGGATTACCTGGTCCTTTACTAGGCTTCTGACTTAGCCATAGGAGCTTTCTTTTAAACCCATTAAATATAAGTACAAAGGAAGAAATCCTTTTCAATGAATTTTTGATGTACAGACAACAGAGTAGGTCATAAGAATTGGCTGGTGAATGTTTTGCAAGGTTTAAAAATTTAGGGCAATTGCTCAGGTTAGCAACTGAGCACAAAAGTAAAATTTTGTGAATGGTTTTTCTTTGTGAATGTTATATTTATGTCATGTCCAGAATTTTAAAGTTAATCTTCATTGTTTTTTTTTTTAATTTCCATGGCCCTAGGACTTGAGTGTATTAAAACCTACCTATGTCCATCCATTTTCTTTTAAACAGAGAGGAGTTCTATGTTTCCTAGCTTCAATAAATTTATATGCAATTTTGAGACCAGGGTTACAAAGTAGGTCAAAACTTGCAAGTGGAACTATGATATGACTAATTAATTTGTAAGAAATGTATATCAATTTAAAGATTAAAAAATTATGTAGAAAACAAACAAGACAAATAAATAAAAGTATCCCTTTACAACCATTTAATTAAGTGTAACAAATGTAGATTATCCCTAAGATTGAAATGAACAAAGCTTCAATTATGAATCTGTTTTCTTTAAACAGACTGAAGGGACAAACCTCCAAGCTATGACAAATTCAATCTCACTTTTGATCTCTTTCCTTTTCAATAGAAACTTTCTTTGGATTTTTTTCAACCAAGTAAAAACAGTAGGGACATGATCAGGTATAAGTGACCTTCCACTAAGCCTACATACCCAGGGGAAAATTGTGCAGCTATACTAATAATTGTTAAATTTTTTGTTGTTCATATGTTTGATTTACAAATAAAGTGAACATACTCCTTGATGCCATTTTTTATTTTTTACAAACATAATAAGTGCTTCAAGTACAAGTTTTTGAGCTCTTGAAAATGACCAAAGTATACTCAAATAGTTTTTGGGTATAAGAAAGCTTAAAACATTGGTCTCAAACTTACTGTTTCATTATTAATCCATTTTTTACATGTTGTATAATCTATGAGCACTGATTTTCCACAATTAAGTTGAATTAATAAATTTTACAATATTATGCTGTATTTCTTCTTCTTTGATGCCAAATTTTCAATTAAGGTACGTGTTTTTGGTCATTTTTGACAACAATTTGTTAGGTTAAGTAAGGTCAAAAAGTGCTTAAACTTGAACTAGCAAAATAAGCAATTATTATATTTGTAAAGAACATACAAAAAGGCATCAAGTGGTATATTCACTTTGGCAGAATCAATAGAAAATATGTAATTTCAGCTATAGATTTCCATATTAGGAGGGTTGAGGCTAAAGTAGAGCAGGGCTGCATGTAGAAAGCTATAATTATTATGTAAATTACAAAGAATCATCTTTTTTTAACAGGTTTTCTTCTATAGGTCTACAGGTCCTTCTCTTGGCTTATACCACATCAAGCATTATATAACCAAAGAAGAATAAGTAGCAAAAAGCTATATATACATAAGCACATGTTATTTAACAATGACTTCTCTAGTGCTTAACTATGACCCCTTAGTAATATTAACAAGAAACAAGGGTAAAACTAGTGCAAACAGTATTACTGGCTTTCATATAAAGTGAATATACCACTTGATGCCTTCTTTTATGCTCTTTACAAATATAATAATTGCTTCTACTGCAAATTCAGATTTAAGCACTTTTTCACCTCTTGACCTCTAAAAAATGACCTATAAATGGAGTCATTACAAATCTGTAATAGTTTAGAAACAAATTTGGGCTATATATTTGCACGTCAGGGGGGTGGGGGTAAAGCATAGGATATATTATATACGTAAACTAACCATAGCTGTTTTTTTTTTTAATGTGTTTGTGCACATCAAATTTTAATGAAAAGAGAAATCACCAGTGCAACAGCACACACAAAAAAAAATTCAAGCAATGGTTAGTTTACATATTTAATATATGCTACACTTTACCCCCACCCCCTGATGTGCAAATATATAGCCCAAATTTGTTTCTAAACTATTACAGATTTGTAATGACCCCATATATAGGTCATTTTTAAGAGGTCAAAAAGTGCTTAAATCTGAACTTGCGGTAGAAGCGATTATTATATTTGTAAACAGCATTAAAAAAGGCATCAAGTGGTATATTCACTTTATATGAAAGCCAGTAATACTGTTTGTACCAGTTTTACCCAATGGTAAAACTGGTGCAAACATAAATAGGTAACAGAAAAAGTGAAATTTAGTGTAAATGACAATCAGGAACTGGATACTGGATCAAGGGGGCCAAAAACAGGGCTATATAATTGGAGTTCAAAGAACGTGGTGATTTTTTAGTGAAAAAAAAAAACACTTCCCTGGCTAATTTAGGACTTTGAATTAATTAGCCTACCAAAATTTTCCTATCCTATGCAATTGAAATAATTTTCCCTTTTCAGAGCATTAAGACAATTTATCACAATAAAAAATATCCAAAGCATCTGTAATGGAATGACTTAAAAAGGCAAATGACAACCACAATTTGAAATCTTAAAATTAAACTTCTGGCCACACAAATTGTATTAGGCTACCCAGCTCTGAAATAATTGCTGAAGGTGTATTTGCCTGTAAAATTAGAAACAGGCCCAAAGTCCTAGCCTCTTCCTTGTCAAAACTTCACATAGCATTAAAACAATAATTACACCTGACCAATGTTGTTAATATTCGCAATTAATCTTGCCGTTTTAAGTGACACGTGGCCAGACAAGTATTTGTTGCTATCTTTTAGGGGTTAAACCTCGATTAGTAAAAATCCCATTGGACAAGTAAACAAACGCACCCATCGTATCAATGATAGGAACTGAAGCTACAAAAAGGAAAAAAAATAGAATAAAAAGATTATTTTTAGCTGAATTTGTTTAATTTTTAGCTGGATTTTTTTTTTTTTATTATATTTTAACTGACTTAGCCATTTCATTGTAAAGAAAATTTTCCTGTACCTTCGCCAAAACAATTTTTTCTTCATAAAAAATAATCAAAGGATCAATATCTTAATGAAGGTTTTTGAATAATAAGATAATTGCTTATAGCTTTTTTTTGTAAAGTTTTAAAATGGTTTATTCTTCCGTTTCTGTACAAAGTAAATTACTTGGCATAATGGCATTTATTAGACTAAGAAATATTGTGAATTAAGTTCTTTTGAGAGAGACAGTGTCGTTTTCGGAGGATATCTCAACAATATTCTAACTCTTAGGTTAATAATTCAGAAAATTCTCATTCATCAGGTGAGTGAAGTCTTCAACTTTATATTTTATTTGATTCAACTGATAGAGAGGCTTTAGCGAATGCCCTATCTTTTTAAACGTTATCGATTATTAAATTTAAATGATCAGAGCTATATACAAAAATTATTTTGCTGCTTTTAAGGTTGGAGGTTAGGTTGGTAGTCTATTTGGCAAGGAATACCTAACATTAAGCTGTATGAAAAACGAGGTATAACTCCACTAGCTGGGACAATAATGGAAGAAACACTAACATGGGCAGACCATGTTTTACAGACTCTAGATGACAGATTGTTAAAGATTGTGTTTTTGGCCATTCTTTGGGGCCAAAAAATAATACCTATTAAATAGAATCCTTTATTATATTTTATTTTTAGTAATAAATGGAAAGACGTGGACTTTTTTTGACGTTAAAAAAATATAAAAGAATTGAAAGAAAAGTCGTATTACGATGGTTATGATGTTAATTGATTCTGACAAAAGTAGGAGTCAATCGTCTTATAACCAGGGTTATAATGTTATATGATTATGACAAAAGCGGAAATTAATAGTCTTATGATCACAGTTATGTTGTCATTCGATTGTGACAATAACGGGAGTCAATAGTCTTATAACCAAGGTTATGATTTTATTTTATTATGACAATAGTGGGAGTCAATGGTCTTATAACCATGGTTATGATGTATTTGATTATGACAATAGTGGGAGCTGTTAAATATGGCCATGGAAGATGATCCTTTGAACGACAGTATATCAAAGATTAAACTTTATGAAACGTGAGGATTAATTCCTCTTTTATGGATGTCATCTTTATAAAGGCTAGGTCCTTCTCAAATAGAGTGGGAAGAAATTCTGAAGACAAACTTAAAGAAAGTAGGATATTCTTGGATGGGAGAAAACATTGAAGCTCTAATCGGAACTGGGTGGAGGAAGAGCGTTAGCAGCTATATTTACCCCGGCCCGGACGAACTACTTTTTGACCAATGTATTTTTATAAGACTTTATGGAGTATGACTGAACTCTTCCACCGTGTAAGATAAGCGGTATACTGTGCATAATAAATAATAATATAAATAGAATTAAAAATATAACTATAAATAGAAATATTGTCATCTATGAAATTATTTTCAAATAGGGCTACACTACGTCAAATGGATAAAACTTTTAAGACATGCAATAAAAACAAGAATAAATTCATGTTTGGAGGATGAATATTACACTGGATTCCAATTTAACTTGGTCCATAGCTTATATAAAGTGCTTCTACACCGTGGTCTGAAAGCTAAATTGTGAGATTTAGTGTTCTTAGATGTATACTTAGCGCCATACCCAATATAGCAGCACTGACATAGTGGAGAGCAAAAGGTCTCTAATTTATTATTTGCATAGTACTAAGGTCTAAGTTGTCATATCTGTGGACCCAACAATTTATGTCGAGAAAAAGAGCATAGATTTACTAATATTAATACTCTTTATCAATGCCCTTCTTTTTCTTGGGATTATTGAAAACTTACCATTTTCATTTTCCACTTCAGGATCGGTATCTTTGAGGTTGCCATGCCAAGACCTGGATTTCTTATCAGTTCCCATTTCTGAGAAGATTTCTCCTTGTTGAGAAATTGTTCTTTCGACTGGAGCTTGGTAACCGGAGAAATTTAGGAAAAAACAATTTTTTTCACCTTCATTCAACCCCCCCCCCCCCCCTCCAAGCGAAAATATCTGCTAGAAAATTGAATATCGGTGAGAATTTACCCCGGACAATTACGTTTAACAACTCCATGCGTAACATTGAGACGGAAATGAGAATGCAAGATATATAAAAAGCGTTTTGTATTGGATTTCTGCCAAATTCCCCCAATGCATAATTTCCCCTAACAGATTCACTCCCCTTGAAACTTCCCTTCCAATAAAAAAATCCCCCTGTGGAAAAAAACAGCAAAAATTTGCTCCCCCCATCCGGAAATGCATACACACTTCACAATAACAAATACTATGTGTAAGCAATGGGCACATTTTATGACTTAAAAGCCTTTCCCCTGGGGCTGTGAGGGGGTCATGTTATATCCAAAGGCATGGTTATTGGCCTTTCAACTATTTTGGTCAAAATGGCTATCTAAAAATTGTGATAAGAGAACTTGAGAAAAAACGGTCGGGGTGGGGGAAAGGATACCCTCCTATCTTTTTGTAACTTAGTTTTGATCAGACAGCTTTAGAAAAAAGTTGGGGGAGGGGAACAGGATATCCTCCAAA
>NC_088879.1:19349472-19364132 GCF_032884065.1 Artemia franciscana | reverse complement strand
TATGGGGATCAATGAAAAATATGAGGGAGGAGATTCAGGCCTGCAAAATTTCTTTGGCATTCAAAATTTTTTTCTTCTACAAATTGTCGTATTTTCTCCTGAATACTATGTTGTATTTCACTTCTGAGGAAGGGGAAAATGGTTCCCTCCCCTTTGGGCGCGATTGTATGTCCTCACCTTAGACCTTAGATCCTCCTGTACCTCCAGAGCCATCTTCAAGGAGTCTCCTTTCCTCGTGATATCCTGCTGCCACCAGTATTTCTTTCCACTAGAGTTGCAGGGACTTTTTAAGAGACATAAAATCTGACTGGTATGTGTGGCGTAAGGCACTCTTCGGACGACCCCTATTTCGAGATCCTGCAGGTTTTTATTGGTATTTTGCCTTGGGAGTTCGAAGGACCCCTGTTCTCAAGACATGGCGCAGATGTTGGCATTAGCCTGTGATATCTCTATAAGAGTTACTTTTTGGATATCTACATTTGTCGCTACTGATCCGCGTAGGGAAAATCAGTAGCGACAATTGTATTTATTATTATTGGTGGTGGTTTTATTTGTTTTTAGTTTTCTTTTTATCTTGTTCTGAGGACGCCTGGTTTAGATACAGTCAGAATATCCGCGTTATTTTAGTCTTTCATCTCTTTTCTCTCTACTGGCCGCAGTCTCGTTTGAAGTTTTGTTGTTGTTGTGTTTTATCTCTCTTTGCTGTTTGTTGTCATGTCTGGCCAGTTCGGCTTAAGAACTTTCAAGGCGACATAGCTTTTGTTTTTCTCCATCCAGGCTGATACCTTGATCGGTTGTATTTCAGCAATCCAGCAACGCTTACATAACCCGGTGTTGCTTAACTCCTGAGATACTCTTAGTGTCGTTTTTGGTATGTGTGGACGCAAGCCTCAGTATACATAGTAGGAATTAATTTGGTGATCTTTGATGGGATACCATAATAGGAAAATTTCTTCCACAGGATTTCTTTACAGAAAGAGTCAAATGTTTCTTTAAAAATCAATAAATACTATCTAAAGTTAAGACCGCCATTTGCAGGGTCCTTCAGTGAATACACAGAGGAGGAATATAAGACCTCTGTAGGAGTTGTTAAGTTTGAAGCCATGTCACTCATCTCTGAGTTTATGATCCAGAATTCATGGGATACGATTGTACCTTGTCTATATCAACTTGCATTTAAATAAATATGTCAAAAAGCACTATTATATCTGAATCGATGCGTTGTACGTACATCCATTGATAAAATATATGTTATCACCGTTATTCAGCTGTTTAATTTTCATGATGGGTGGAAATATAGAATTATTCCGTCTATGCTAGAGTTTATACAAGAACGCAGATTACATTCTAATAGTTTCCCTGGATACTATGTGATGTGCTTATCGTAGTTCTACTATAGGATCTACTAATTTTTATGGACACTGAAGAAAAATTGAAGAATCGGTACATATCAAAAGTTGTTTAAGTTTTGTGCAATACAATAGGCATTGATGTGACAACTACGATCGTGGTGGAATTGTAGATTTGAGAGTTCCAGCCTTTTCAATCTCTCACTGCATACTAAGCGTCTAATATAGGGAATCATCTTTTTGCCCCATGCTGAAACCGCTCCATAAATGATTTCTAATGTCCACAGTGGTTTGCATAAAAGAATAAATAATTTCTGGTTGAAATAGCTGGAGGACCCAAAGCGTCCACTCCTACCATAACGATTCCAACAGTGGCTAAATTTAGTTTAATTAAGAACTTGTCGACAGGTCATCAATCATGAAGGGATGGAGCATAAAAACAAGTTTACACTAGTACAGTGACGACAGTAATAAATTGTAACCTAATAGGATGCAAGGAGAAAAATCAACAAATGATATATAAGTTTAACTAAAAATTTGAAACCATGGGTAACCTGCAATTTGCTTTTTTTCCAACAGCTTCGAAAGTACAATTTATTGGTATTTTACTACATTAAATAAAAAAAATAGTTTTTCAACTGAAATTAAAGATCAACATTCAAACTTAAAACAATCAGAAAATATTACGTATATGAGAGGTGTTGCTCCCTCCTCGCTACCTCGCTGTTCACACTAAAGTTTTAAAGCACTTTAAAAAAAAGCTTCTTATTGTTCTAATTGAAAGACCATTGTGTTTCAGGAGTCATTCTTCAACGAGTGGCACAAATAGTTAAACTTTAGCGTAAAGAACGAGGTACTGAGGAGAAATAACCCCCCTCATATGCATAGTAATTTCTGTTTGTTTCAAGTTTGAATGTTGTTCCTTACTTTCAGTTGAAAAAAACTTACTTTTTTTCAATTTCTGATTGTTTTAAAATAATAATAATGCCCCCCCACAAAAATTTCAGTGTAAAATATCCCCTGAAAAGTCCATCCTTTAGAAACTTCCCTTCCCTTAGAAAATTCTCTCCGTGCGTAATTCCCGCAGGAATCCCCCAAAACCGAAAAATGTATACATACTTCCCAATGAGAAATGCTATACGTAAAAAATGGGTGAATTTCACAATTTAAACCTTTCCCCAGATGCTGTGGGGGTTCATGTTATATCCAAAGGCATAGTTATTAACCTTTCAACTATGCTGAACAAAACAACTTTCTCAAAATTTTGACAGGACGACTGGAAAAAAAGAGGCGTGGAAAGGGGGGGGGGGGTCACTCTTTTTGGTCACTTAGAACTTTTAATATCCGTTTGAATGAGCCTATTCCTGATATTCAATGATGGGATGGTCGGCCCCCAGCCCCCCATTGTACTTTCTGGCTGAAGGGCCATGAAATGGAGATCAGCACCGCCGGCTTGGACCTTAAGGGTCTAGTGCCATCTTACTTACTTACTTTCCCGATATTTTAGGACAATTGGTTCGATATATCACTCCCAAAAAAAGAGAAAAAAATGTATCCGTGATCTTCTGGAAAAAAATACAAAATTCCACATTTTCGCCGATGGGAGCTTGAAACTTCGGCGGTAGAGTTCTCTGATATACTAAATCTGATGCTGTGGTTTCATTAAGTTTCTTGACTTTTAGGCGGTGTTTCTCCCCCTTTTCGAAAATCAAGCAAATTTTTTCAGGCTCGTAGCCTTTGATTTGAAACTTAATGAATCTTATATTTGGAACCAACATAATAAGCCGATTCTTTTGATATATCTAATGATATCAAAATTCCTTTTTTAGAGTTTCGGTTACTATTAAGCCGCCTTGCTCCTTATTTACTGTTCTTTTCCACGAACTGGTTTATATTTGCTAATCAATCTTGAGTTGCGTGTCCATGATAGTATTTTTATTGGGAGAAACGAAAGAAGATGGGACGGATTTTGCTTTATCAGTTTCACTGAAAATTGTGGAGAAAGGCATATCATACAGAATGTGAGGCACCGAGACAGCGCTATAGACTAGCGAGGGAAATCGGTTGAAACGAAGTTTCTTGGTCACAATTGAAGCATAGGAGTCAGATATTTGGCAAGAAATATGAGCGATCAAAACTGTGACTGTGGTGAATAGAGGTGCCAATAGGGGGAACTAGTTATGAGATACGGTGAGCGGCCTTAATAAAGGAAGTACCGAGGGTATACCTTGTAAGTAGTGATCGTTGTGACAATTAGAAAGAATAATTTCCGATTTTCTCAATTGCATTCTAAACCGGGATTACAATATTCATCACATAAGAGAGAAAACGTTTCTGAAATATGCTTGAGTAGTCCGGCTTAAGTTGAGGAAATCATCAGCATATGAGACAAGTGATATGTTGATCCTGTGAAAGGTTCAAGATGAAAGGCATTATTTGCTAAGCGTCTTAAACATAATTGTCAGACAGGATAGGAAAAGTGACAGGCTTCTTGCTAGCTCCCTTATGACTATAAACATGCTGGTTATAATTGACAGGAAGACTGTAGCTGGTATAAAACATCTTGATACGAATATTGGAACTGGGATACATAATCCTTAATGGGAAAATGAGCTCAGGATTGACTCCCCCTTTTTAGCTTTGAGTAACATAGTTGCATGAATAAATGAATCATAAGTACCAATGAGAATCAGAAACATTGTCAGGAATCAATGTAATTGCAGCTGCATACAAAACGTCTATGTACCTCATATCACGCAATGATAATCCTACCGATGAAACTGCTGCCGTTACTCCTAGTATAGCAGCTCATACCACTTGGGAAAAGTACTTACTTTTCGTATTTTTGAATATAGGACTTTGTAACCACTATATTGATGTTTTCGGCCACGTTTACTTACGGCATAATTTTCACCATTGTCACACCCTCTTTGGGAATTAAAATGAGAATAGTTTTGGGCATCAAGTCATGGCTAATTGTAGAAAAAGCCAAGACAGATAGTCCAATTAAGTGATAAGCAAACTTGGCAATAATTCCCCCATTATTAGGATTGTATAAAAAGGAGGTTAGTTGATTTGTTAATAGATATGTCTATCTATTATCCGTCCATGCATCATTCCTAGGGCAGTAGAACCAAGGTAGACAGTCATAGAGCTAATATAGTGATAGAAGCTATAGTTTTCGGGGCTTATGCGAATTTTGTAATGCTAAGAAGGTTTTACAGGCAAATCAAAGATCAATTGTTTTGTAGCTTTAAATGAAATGAATGTTTTGCTCCATATAATGCAACAAAATTTCGTTTTTTTTTAGTATTTTTGCTAAAAAGGAGCAGTCTTGACTTGCATTTCGTTACCACGAATAGGATTATCCTGAGCACTCTTATATCTTTGGCGTTACCACCTCCTCAATCCTAGCTGTTCACATTTAAGTTTAATTTTCGTGCAACAAGTTGTTGCCAACACTACTTCAAGAATCAAAATCATCACTGAAATGCCCTTAGGGTGGGGCTTAAGTGTCGAAAATGAATTTCATGGTTAGGTCTACAGGAATCAGATATTAGCTCATTCTTTCCCAAAGTCACTGTGGCTTGGAATAATTTCGTTTTACGTTTTCTTAGATCTCTTGTTCGATTCTAATTTCAGTGAGATATATTCCTATTTTTCTAAGCAGAGTTTGACGGTAAAGGGGGTTCAGGGGGTTACGGGCTCATTTTTACCAGCATCGTTCAGAATTTTTCCATAATTCCATTTTTAACTGTGTGCCACGTGTCGTCACTTTCTGCTGAAGTATGTCTTTGAAGAATAAGTCAATTCCATAATTTTGTTTTAACTCTATTTTTTTCAAAACAAAGAGTAAAAATCTCTAGTAAAATGACTATCTCAAAATTTTAATTTGATGCGATTGGGTGGCCCAGGGGGCAAGAGGGTACATATTGGAAGATGATTTATATGGGAAACTTACTGCAAACCCTCTTACCCCGTTGATACTGTATTGTAGTTCTCATTCTTGAAGTACCGATTAAAAAAGTTTAACTTTAGATCAAAGAAGGGAGAAGGGTGGCATTCCTTGACCTCTACATGATACCCTCTGCTGTTTTAAGTTTAAGTGTTTCTTGGTTAAGTCATGTTGTTAGAAACAACAAGTAAAAAAAAAGGTTTATGGAAATTAATGACGAAATGAACAGAGCTTGAAAGCATTTCTCCATTGGAAATCTGTGGGTAAACTAGAAAAAAAGAAAAATAATTGACGAAAAGACCCTTATCGTGGTGATCTTTATGTTCTATTTTACCACTTACTCATTCTTTTGTTGGGTAGCTTTCCTTATTTTTCTTCTTTATATTAATACTGATCCTTAGACTTAGTATACTAGTCTTTATAGCGTGCTATCATGATACTGGAATCGATTTTATTTATTCACGTTGACTTTGGGAAAATAAAAAGTTAAGAAGTTTGCGTGTCTTCTAAGATATTTGGAATTAATGCTCATGCAAAGTCGTGTTGGTTGTTGTAACTTCCTTTTCCTTTATAGGAAGTTTGAAGTGCAGAAAATCTGCGCCAACAATGATGACGAATCAGTTATTGTGTATTTCATTGAAGTGGCTAGTCCGAAAGGAGATAACGAAAAAGTGAGTATTTTGAATCGTTGTATTTTTCTAAATCAGTTAAAACTGACGGTTGTAACTGTAAACAGTGAGGGGGGTATTCTGATTCAAGACTGGCCCAATGTACCCTGCACTCCATTTGGAAAAATAACTAGAGTCTAGTATTTACACACTCCCAGTCTCCCCGCACGCTATACCTTGATCTATGTGCCTGTTCTAAGCCCGACTGAGGTATCAGTTACTAGCGAGTCTCTATTGATGTGACTACTGAATAATGGACTTTATAAGAGTTTTGAATAAGTTTAAACCCTTTCGAAATCAAAGTTTAGGCTAGGCCACTGTTGAAGAATTCTGTTTTAGATTTGATTAATAATAAAGCTCAGATCATAGAAGGCGGATTGGGAGGTTTAGGAATTCCATCGTTTAATGATTTAAATTTAGGAAAAAATCTCTGTTTTAAATCTTTGTTTAATATATAGGAAAGATTTTTGCTTTATAACGTAAACCCAGCCTAGTGTGTCGAGCAAACTAAAATATTCTTCGCTATAAAGGTTGAGCAACTTGTGGACGAAAATATTTAATAACTTAATAAATTCCTACTTTTATTTCATATTTATTTTTTTACTTTTATAAGTTTTTATTGTTAATTCCACTCTAATTCACTATTCTATATAGCTACTTACGTTTTGATCAAGCTTTATTTTGTCATGCCCAACTAAGTCAAGGCATTTTTCCTCTGGGTCTTTTTTGGTCAAGTCACTTTATATTCCAAGTTTGTTTATGGCCTAAGTACCGCCTTACCGTGCCTTTTGGTTTGGTTTAGTTGGATAATATTTTGACAGAAGCTGTTAGAGTAGGAATCCCTTGTAGTCGAATTCCATGAGAAAATAAGGACCAGATATGAACAGCTCCTTATGAAGGGACTTGATATGGGAGGATGTGGTCCTGATATGGTTTAGTTTGTAATTAATGAAAAAAATTGCAAAAGAAATTTTTCATTGAAAAGCAGAGAGCTACATTAAATCTAAGAGGAGCTAATGTGGGGAGCCCCCTCCCCCCAAATTTCCCCCTTGGAACTTCGGGTGTCTTTGGCGTCTTAATTTAGCCTATGTATCAGCATTTGTCAGCATACTGGACGATTTTGTCGGCACATTCTTTATTCCCTTTCCCCTCCCAAACTCAAAACCCTTGCTTCGCCGCTGTTCGGAAGGATAGGTACGTAGTTTATTATTCAAATAAATTGATTGCAAATCTTCATAATGTTTGGGGCTCTATAGGATTGAAGTTATTCTGCCCGTTATGTTGTTACAACCCTGGACGTAGACTAATGTTAATCGTACATCCTTCTAGACATGCCTTAAAAGTTTCAACGTAATTCCCTTATATGTTCCTGAGATATTGCTCCTAAACCAGTTTCACAACCTTGAATGCATATAGTGTTTTTATTTAGTTCAACTTCCCCTCAATATTCTCTGAATTTTTCAATTTAATTCCCTTAACGTTAGTAGTGGTAGTATTAATATTAGTAGTCGTGGTATGTACGTAATGTGTTTTGATCTAGTTAGGCACTCCCTTTGATATTTTCTGGAAGCTTCATCCTTTTAGAGACCCATGATCAAACATGCCCCCTTCCCAGTAAAAAAATTCTTTAAGTAAGAAATGGAAAAATTGCATAACTTACATTCCTTGCCCCAAGGAATGAGGGTGCTCAAGTCATCTGTAGAAGCATAGTTGTTGGACCTTTCAACTATGCTGATCAAAATAGCTATCTCAAAATTCGGTCGGATGTCTTTGCGGTACGATACTAAAATGGGGCATTGGAGTAGGGCTAGTTGCCATCCAGTCACTTTTGAATCTTAAAAAGGGCACTAGAATTTTCAATTTCCATTCGAATGAGCCCCCCTCCAAAGCTTTTATGACAACTCCTTCCATCCGAACTGGTTTGTAAAGAAGAAAATAATACATAGTGCCCAATTCGCTCCCTAGCATTCCCTATGATGTACTCACATTTCTGGTCAAAACATATAAGTGAAAATCTTTCTTTCAAACTATTTCTCTTATTTCTCATAACATCAATAAAAAAGAAAAAAAAATCACCACCATAACCAAGATTACTGAAAACAAAAAGAAATGATTATGGATTGACAGTTTATTACATACTCTGATATTCATTTCTGGAATCTAATAATTTTAGATTTATTAAAGGTAAAAAAGAGAAAATGTTAAGAATGAATTTTGTTATCAGCAAACCGCGGAATATGTTCTGATCTTTAGAAGAAAAATGCTGCGTTATTCTTAATCTTCTTTGTGGTAGCTTCTGCCCGTTTTAAGCTTAACTTGGCTATTCATTGTAATTTCTATTCTGTTTGTAACCTCACGGTGCCAGTGTACGCGGCTCAGCCGCACCGGTGCCGCCACTGATGGTACTGGGCTATGGTATCGTGATTGAGCGGTCCCATGGGCTCTACGAGTTCATTCAACACTGAAATTATAACCAGTGTGGGTATTTGGACTTACTGTGGGGAGTGCCACACAATTTGGCAAAAGGTGCCACGACCTTTGTCACCACTAATAAGTATATCCTTGGAGGGGGACGGGTCTTTCGGTGGATACTAGATGACGATAACTCAATGCTCTTTTCCTAACCCTACCAGGGCTCGGGGAAATTAATATGTTACAGTCGTAGAAAATAACTCATTTTTATTACCATTGTCAACTCCAATATCAACTAGCTAAATTCTAAACGAAAACTAACTTAAAAACCATATGCAAAGAAAAGAGGTAAGGTCACCTCTTTCATCATCACCTGATGCCGTGGGTCAATAAAATCAATGGGGACCTAAAATTGAACATGCTTTATGCATAATTTATATTTCAATGACATTTAGTTAGCCCGTGAAACGATAAAAATAGAGCTTGAATACAAGCCAATATCTTCCTCCTTGTGAAATTATTGCATTGAAAACAGGCTAGCCTCTACGAGATTGTAAGTTATAAATATAGTTATGTTGTAAGTAAATACATGCATTAGAGAAAAGGGATATTTATCAAACAATTCATGGTAACAAACTGTAGTAAGGAGCGATCCGGCTCAATAATAACCGAAACTCTAAAAAATGGAATTTTGATACCAATCGTTACATCAAAAGAATCGCATTTTTACGCTGATTGTAAATATAGAAGTTTCATCAAGTCGCTCTTTACGATAAAGTTTTTCAATTTAAGTAGGGTTGTGAGAAAGATTCAAACCTTAGCGTAAAGAGCAAGGCACTGAGGAGGGGGCAACCCCTTTCATAAACGGAATAATTTCTGTTCGTTTTAAGTTTTAATGTCCCTCCTTACTTGCAGTTAAAAAACTTATTTTTTTTTCATTTAATCTGATAATAAAGGGGCACGTGCCCCAACACATTTGTTAGCTGAAACGCACCGACGAATATTAATCAACTATACTCCACCACATACCCTGAAAGTTTCAACTCGATTCCCTAAACCTTTTCTAAAGTGTTGTAGATGCACCCTTTTGACAATCTTAGGTAAATATAGTGCATTTGATTTAGTTCAGCCTCCCTTCAAAATTTACTGAAATTTACGCTTTAACATCGTTAGCCTTAGTAGCAGTTGCAGTAGAAGTAGTAGTAATAGTATTAGTAGTAGCCTGCACATATTCCTTTTGGCCAATTGATCATGCTCCGTATCATTCCCTAAAAGCTCTAACTTAATACCCTAACCCATTCCTGATACATTCTTGATACGAAGGACCCTTTTGACAACCTGCATGCACAAAGTGTATTCTGATATAGCTGAGCAATCCGCTCAACATTCCCCGAAAACTTCACCTGGATGTTCTTAGTGAAATGTTCAAATATGCTCCCTTTCCCGATAACAAATGCTGTATGTAAACAATAGGTGAATTGCATAGCTTACAGGCCTTTCCCCAAGGGTTGTGTGGGGAGTGTGTTGTCATCTCCATAAGCTCCCGATCCCCACAACTTACCACAAAGGGCATAGTTATCAAATCTTTCAACTGTCCTGAACACTATGGTCATCTCAAAATTTTTATCAGATGTGTTTTCGGGAAAACGGGACGTTTGGGGGGGGGGGCTCGCTGCCCTGTAATAACTTTTGACTCTTAAAAAGGGAACCAGAATTTTCAATTGACTGAGCAACCTATCCGTATTATTATGGATGACTCCTTTCATCCAAAGTGCCTTGGAGAAAAGAAAAAAAAAAATACATAAAGCCCACTCTGCTCTTTACTTAGGCAACACTATTGCGCTGCCTATAATATTTACTTAACGCGTCGTGTTTTTTATGTCTATATATTTTTGCTCAAATACAAAATTTATTATTGGTCTATCACAGGTGCATCAAAAGACTATTCATGTTGCGGGTATTAATTATTCAACAGATGTGGATGCATTGTCGGACGAAATAATTAGCAAATGTTCGGTCTTGAATCTACAGCATAAAGAAGATGTCATCGAATGCCTACGGCAGTTACAGACAACAAATAGAAGATATACTGAAAGTAAATTTATTTTTTTGTAATTTAAAAGTAAAAAGGTAAAGGATACGGCATTAGACTTTACAGTCTGTACCGGCGGTGCTGATATCCGTTTCTTGGCCCTTCAGCCAGGAAGTGCAATGGGGGGTTGTTTTTTTTTTGTAATTTGCTTTTAAGTGTTCTATTTTTTGTTTATTGCTCCCACCCAAGTGAATTTTTGAATTGGATTTTGTTTCTTAAGAGCAAAATCCTTGTGTCGATAATTGTCGCTTATAAAATGATATTAGACGTTCTTTCAATAGGGTGTTTTAAAAAGTTGGTTTTATACTTTCCATGATGCTTGTTGAATTTTATAAGGGCAAGAAAATGTTTAGTTTTTCTTGAAAACTTGTCAAAATCTCGTACTTCTTCGAGTGAGGAATGCCCCTGTGAGCATACGCAACATATGGTAGTGTCAACACATTGACCTTCAGCTTTCTTTTTAAAACTAGTAAACCAATATTTAAATTAATGAAAAACCAAAAGATCTTTTGGAGATCTAAAGAATCCTTTAGATCTGAGTCATCCCTGAACCCAAAAATTCTGGCCATTATTCAGTCCAAAGGGTTTTTCTCTTTTTTTTTCTAGATAACCTTTCTTACTTTGGTCTTGCAAAGCTTTTTTCTTTAACCTTATTAAATTATTTCTTAAAGTTTTCCATTGTTGTTTCTTTTCAGAATCTTATAATTTTAGTCGAAAGAATGTTAAGGTTTCATCTATTGGATAAATTAAAAAAAAGAACAAAAAATCTTTGCACTATAGTTTATTCTGCTTTTACTGAAATCTTACTGGAATGAATTTTTTTTTTGTATGAAGAACTTGTTAATCTAGTGGCTTTCACATGATATTACTATGTCTTCTCAAGTGAAATATTTTTTTTTTCCAAGGCTTATTTTTGAATTTGCCAAAAGACTTTATTTTCGTGTCTATTTCACTGATGTAGGTTTTCATAATTGTTTAGGCAAGGCACCTTGCTGGAAATATAGAGCTATCTCTCCCTCTTACACTCCCCGCCCTCCCTTCTTACTCTTGTAAATCATTCCAAATTAATAAGCAAATAAAACAGTGAGCAAGATGCATTGTCTTTTTTTTCGAATTTAGATTCTAATATAATGTAAATTTAATTTTTTTCATAATTTATTTCCCTTAAGACACATCTGTTTCCAACATTTTAATGTAATTTCATTAGAGGCAGCACTCTAGCATTGCTAATAGTAAACATCCATGTGCCATCAATTCTTTTCCTGGCCATTTGATATGGAAGGTATGGTTTTAGTAACTTCGGAGGAGGCATATTCAATTTGAAGTTTCAAGAAATTTTTAGTACCCTTTTTAAGAGTTGGATGTGATTGAAGTGTATCCAACCTCTCGCGTGCCCTTTGTTGCTACCCAACCCTTCCCTTCTGTTACCCTCAAGACATCCAGTAAAATTTTGAAATATCTATTTTGTTCAAAATAGATAAAAGGTCCAATAATGTATTTCCTGGGATGATTTGACCCCACAGAGAAGGGCTGTAAGTATTGCGAACTGCCAATTAATTACAAGTAGACTTTACAATGGAAAAAGGTGGCATATTTGATATTAGATGTTCGATTGGCTCGAACATCCAAGTTACTTTGAAGATATCCTACTTTAAAGATAGTTCTCTGGTCCATCGGGAGAGTGGGAATGATGTTAGACGGCCAGGAAATCTACCTAATGATTTTGAAACTTGTTGCTGAAAGTCCTCGTAACAATAGGCAATTATACAAAATAAAAGTTTTGGGGGCACAGAGCTCCCAAGAAAAAATCATTAAAGTTCTTTTATCGACCCAAAACATATACCCTTGTCAGAAACTATTCGAAAACAGAACGACATTTGGAAAAAAATTAATATTTTGTTCTCTAATAGCAAAGGGCCAAAATAACTTTCTGTACAATTAGAAAATTAAGAGTGTGGTCCCCTGGACTAAGAGGACCTTAATGCGCACAATGAAATTTGTTTGTCTGATTAGCTTGTAACTTTAAAAGATTTGTTGCCTGGGCCAAGATGCCAGACATTTTGTTTTAAGGAACAAGGGTGCTAGGAATCATAAAATGGACTAAAAAACTTGTTGTTCCTGATCAGTGCAGTTGGATGCTCCTGGGCAGAGATGAAACTAATGTAAAATAATTTGGCGGCATAGCACCCAAAACAGCTAGAAACTATCTTTCTGATTTTCTCAAAACTGTTATCCTCAAACCCTTGGATCAAGTGGACTCCAAAGTACAAGAAGAGAATGAAGTAAGAGAAAAATATTGACAAAAATAGAAAAACAAATGTTTTCACTGAAAAGGGGCAAAATACTCTTTTCTCCAAATTACTTTGGACTTGCACGCGTAAGTTCCTGGACCAAGGAATCTTCATGAGCAAAATATAATTTGGGTTGGAAAACTGGGATAACAGTATTTTTTTTTACTGACTATGCACTGATATTTGAAAATCCTTAAATCAGGAGAAAAAATCGCGGACAAAATCGTAAAAATATTGGTTTGATTGAAAGTGGAGACCTAAAAAGGGGCCAATGTACTTTTTGCTTTTTGAAGCGTCATTTAACATTTGGGTCTACTTGGCCTAGGAACGTACAAGTGTAAGTTTCAAGTTGTTTGAAAAAATGGTCAGTTTTCAGGAGAATGTTTTTTCAGGAGAATGTTTTTATTTTGAGGAGAATGGTCTGTTTTTCTTTCGTTTTTTTTTTCTTGTGTTATGGTCCTCGTTTCCCTTAAGCACAAAGATTTAAGTTTTGACCTGATAAGGAGGCCAAGGAACCTTCATGAATAAAATATAATTTGGGTTGGAAAACTGGGATAACAGTATGTTTTTTTTTTGTGGCCCTTTGGGCACCATGCCTCAAACAGTTTTTACATTAGGTTACTCTTCTAGGACTTTCGGCTGTACATTTCGAACTGAACAGGGACAGTAAGGTTTTTAAACAGTTCTTGAACCTTCTAAGACCCTCCCCCTACAAGAAAAATTATCCAAACTAGAAACTTTCTGGAATCTTTCTTGAGTCTGCTGAAGCATAAGGGCTTTTGAGTGGAAAGTTTTTTGTTTTTTTAAGGACTTTGTCTTTAGCTTAAAGGGCGAGGTCTGAGGAAGGGGTATTCCCTTTCATATACGGAATAATTTATGTTTATTTTAGTTTTGATTTTGCTCTTTACGTTCAGTTTTAGAGAGAGAGAGAATTTATTTATAAAAACACAAAAAAATACAAAAAACTTTCGTTTTTTCTTCAAAATTGAAGACTTTTCATTTAATACATTTAATTCATTGTTAGCCATTGTTAGAGCCAAACACCTGTTCCTTGTAGCTTCTCTATTTGTGTTATTTTGGGTGGTAATAATGGCAGTAGGTCTGATATCTGAGTGATTTTTGTAGCTAGCAATAGCCTGCCATTGTTGTAATGCTTGAAATGAAAATTTGCAGACTCTTAAAAAAAACTTCACACTGTTAGTTTCAAGAATAAGACATTATGAACTTAGTTTTGCCAGATCCTTACTATGTTCAATTCTATTGTATTTAGAATGTGTGTGATCTATAGCCCTCGAAGGGGTAAGAACAGGGCTGTTTTCCCACATTAGGCTGGCATGAGACTATAAGAAGGGAACCAAAATCTTTGGGGATTTGAATTAATTTGAATTTGAATTAAAATGGAATAGCTGTGGGCATCAAGTCATGGCTAATTGTAGAAAAAAGCCAAGACAGATTGTCCAATTGGGGCAGAAAAAAAAACCTGGCATTAATTCCCTCCTTGTTAGGATTATATAAAAAGGAGATTAGTTCATTTTTTAATAGATATGTATATCTATTTTCTGTCGATGATCAACCTAACCTGAAGGTACAAGAAAGGTCACAATGGCTTTTTTCACGGGTGATCAAGTGACATTCCGAGAAATAAGAAATTTATCTCGTAAGAAAGTGACGAATGAGCTTGTATACATAAATATTTTGACTATATTGCCAAATATCGCCAAGTGCTCTTCTCAACGATCAAAAAGAAGAAAAAACTGAGTAAATTAATTCGAAACATCTTTCAATTAAAAAAAAGGTGGAAGATTAAAAAAGACGACATTAAACAATCCTTAGCGTTACTTAATGGATTCTTGGCCGAGATATGTAAGTTATAATGTGTGTGTTAAGGGCCTT
>NC_088879.1:19216967-19349372 GCF_032884065.1 Artemia franciscana | reverse complement strand
ATAAATTGAAAAATCCAGATTAAAAATAATTATTAGAAAAATAAAAAATTATTAGAAAAAATAATTATTAATTATTAGAAAAAGAATCCAGAAAAAGAATAATTAGTATACTGAGAAAAAGAATCCAGAGCCTTTATTTGGGATGTTTTGTTAAGTTTCTTCTTTTCATTTCTTCTTGGACACCTAACAAAAATCTAATTAATAAACACAACAGACCTCACATAAGACTAAAGTTGGAAAAGCTACACAGGAAGCTCTCAAGTACTGCTCTTCATCAATTCTCTCCTTGTAAATAATCTCGTAAAAAAACTGTAATTAACATTTTCGTTTTTAGAATTTTTTGTATGAATTTATTTTCTTTTACTCTACATTCTAACACTTATTTACACAGGTTTTTTGTGGATAAAAACTAAATTATTATTATTATTAATATACAAAGCTTTGCCTTTAGCCACAACGCCAAGAACACGCCTCGAAGTATTAAAAATACAAAAGATATTTCAAATAGCGACAATACTAAAATGCTTTATTGATATGAAATATTATGAAATAACCATACGTATATATATATATATATATATATATATATATATATATATATATATATATATATATATATATATATATATATATATATACTTAATATAAGCTATAATAAAAAAATAAATTTAAAATAATGTTATAAAATGTTTTAATGTTACAATGCTTCACATGCTAATCTAAAGTTTTCGTTTATATTGGATGACAGGTTATATCGTTTATATTGGTTATATCGTATCGTTATATTGGTTATATCGTACATTGGTTATATCGTATCGTAATATACAGGTTATATCGTATTATCGTTTATATTGGATGACAGGTATTGCTTTAGCTTGCTTTGCCTTTAACGTTACATATCTTCGTTTACGCCAACTTTGTTATTATGTTTTAAAGCAACACTTAAAATCTAAAATAAAACTAATTCAGTATTTTGAAAATTCCAATAAAGCTCATTACGAGCTAAATACACACATAAGGAAAACTACTTTTTTATATATTTTTTTTTTATATAATTTATATATTTTTTTTATATGGTTTATATGATATTTTTTTATATGACACCTCCTCCTCCGCAAAATTCACTCCTTATATTGAAACAACAAAATACCTAGCATAGAAGTCCAGCTACTCAAACGGATGCTTTACATTAGGATTTGTGATATGCTCTATAACGGACTACAAAACGTATTTTTGAAAACCCACTGTTACTATTTAAAGCTTCTTGACATTCTGGACTGATCGATTATTATTGAATGCTGGCCTACTGCTAATTCCAATCTTTTGAATCCAGTTACCGTTTATCACTACACAGCCCTTACACCTGGACCTGTGGGGGCAATGTCTTCCCCACAGGCATTTTATTGGACTTTTCAAATATTTTGAACAAAATGGCTTTAGAATTTTTTTATTGAATGTTTTCGGAGGTTATGGGATGGGAGGTAGAAAAAAGTATAACGAAGGAGTCTTTTTACTCATCAATCACTTTTGAAAGAACCCCCTAAAAGTTCCACCCTAATTACATATAAACAAATTTTACTGTTACTTTTCGTGATTTTTTTTTATGCCCCCTTCATACTAAATCCTGGGTAGCATCCCGCTAGTGTTCTAGTAAAAGAAGAATCCTCTTGGTAAAATTATGGGGAAGCCGACGGATTTCAGACCTAAGACGCAGTGATTATAGTGGCCGAAACATGCATGAGTACCAGCCTATTGGTTTCTGGTTAGCTATAACACGCCTTATCGCAAAAAAGTGTACTATCAACATGAAAAAAAAATACGTGAAAATTATTCAATATTACGGGTCATTGAGGTGTCAACAGGAATAAACTGCTTCTCATCGATAGGAAGAATCGTAAGCAATTTTCTTTTGTACGTCCCAAACGTCGATTCGGAATGATGAACGGGAACTATCCTTTCGTCACAGAAGAAAAATTTCCATTTGGTCAGATCTACTTTAGCTTCTCTTCTTAAGAAGCCACTGCATAAGAAATCGACCATTGAGCCTCCTATAAGATAAAGAAGTAACTTAATATATTAAGCGGGCAATAACTGTATATATGTTATTTTTTTCTCAAAAACGGTAATATATTTTTTTCTGAAAATTCGCATGCTACCATTTTGGGGTGTGAAAAAATCATTTAGATAGATAGGTCACAACGTTGGGAATAGTCATATAGGCATTTAATTTTGAGAATAACATTCATATGAGTGATGTCACAAATGCCCAGACGTCTAATAGTTTAATAATATTACTTTCTACAGCGAATAAAATAAGATGAAGTTAAAGTTGTTTTGCAAAAGAGATTAAAAGAAGTGCCTTTATTTTCACTGATCAAAGCACGGTCCCCTGGTACTTCTGATAAATGACATAGCATTTATCACTAAGCTGATGAATTCCAAACAAAGAAAGGGCATTCAATTAAAATTAATTAATTTTCAATGTATTAAAACATTTTCAACGTCACGGCATAAAGCGAAAAATATGTTAAAATAAAGGTACATAAATAATCCACTTTTACGTCCCTTACCGAAGCTGAACATCTAGGAAAAATTGTAGTTGGATAAAGAAAAGTGCTTTGACGAAGTCATTGCCGTCTGAAGGTACAAGAAACTAGGGGGTTACCATAGCTGCAATGAGCCGTAGCTTTAGGGACGTGAATAGCAACAAAGACCAAACTGCCTTTCCATCATAAACATCAACGACAAGAAGAACAATAGGGAATTCTTTTCGCAAGACAGTGTCCAAGGGCAGTCCTCAGCAAAACATAAATATATAAAAGAAAACAGACTTGCAATAAAATACGACCATTAAAACTAATACGACCTAATACTAAAATACGACCTATTAAAACTTTCCAAGTATCCTTACTCCAGCGATGCTCAACCAGGAGCATATATAAAAAATATTTTATATATTTATGTTTTGCTGAGGCCCTTGGACTTAGGGTTGAAATATGCACTCAAATATATAATTCCACTGTCTTGCGAAAAGAAATTCTTCTTGTTGTCGATGTTTATGATAACTTTAGGGATAAAGGGATTCCCTAATAAGGAGTTAGGGGAAGTTTCTACAGATATTAAAGAAGTTATTTGAAGATACTATATTTTAGAGGGCTGATTGTGGCTCCTTTCTTTAGGAGGGGTCATGCACCAGCTTCACCCGAGTTTCTGGTGCATCGCTTGCCAGAGATGTTGTCGATGTACAAATTTCATTACTATTATATACATACGGGAATGTTTAACCCTCGGTTCCAGAATCCCAGACAGCAACCCTTTTGTGCGTTAGCCGGCATCTGTCAAAACATAAATTGACAGACCGTTGTCAACCTCCTGCCACGGTAAGGCCAACAGCAGATTTCTCGTTGAGCGGATAGGGACGAAGGCATCCCCTAGGGCAGTGGTTCCCAAACTGTGGTACGCGTACCCCATGACGGTATGCAAATTTTTTTAGAGGGTACGCGGCCGGCCAAAAAAAAAACAACAACAAAAAACAACCCTTTAATTCTAGGACTGACAAAGTTGTCAGAATTGTTCCTTTTCGACTAATAAGCGATTTCAGTGGGGACACGTTGACGCGCGCACGTCACTAAGGCTTAGTCATCAGAGTGGCTCTGTAGGCCGGTCAGTCTCTCGTGTCACTGCACTGCGGTAGGATTGCCTGTTACTAAAAACTTCCTCTCAGTATTGTTACATTTTTGGGGTCTGTTATGTTATTCTGCAGACACTCAATCCTGTTCAAACAGTATGTCAGTGTATTGATTTAGGTACGTATGTGAATTTTACAATAGAATTAACAATGGACAATTGGCTACTAAACACAAGGCCTCATTAAGATCTGAATCAAAGTTCTGGGCCATCAACTTCACGAAATGAAAGTAGTCCTGAACGTCTTGTTACTAATGAGCAGCCCATGAAAAAAAAACAAAAAAACAAAAAAACTGGCAAATGAATCTAAAAGTAAAAAAAATAAATATGACGAGTAGTATTTAAAATTAGGTTTTGCTAGGACTGGAAGCTCAGATGAGCCTAATCCACAATGAGTTAATTGTTCTGAAATTTTATGAAACCTTTTATGAAATCTATGAAACCTTTTCTATGAAACTCTTTTGGAGCGCCATTTTAAAAGCAAACATAAGAATCTAGCAAAAAAAGGAGCTACAGAACTTTGAAAGTCTGTTGGAAGATTTTTAAAGTAGGAAAAAACAATAAAACAGTTTTCTGTTGCAGAACAAAAGTGAAAGCGCTTTAAAAGCCTCTTAAAAAGTTAGCCGTTTGATTGCGAAGGCTGGTAAAAACCATATTAATGGCAAAAATCTAATCCTCCGTGCAGCAACAAAAATTGTTTCTTGCATGTTTGGAGAGAGACAAAAAGAATTAAAACATTTCCATTATCAAATAATAAAGTTTCAAAGAGAATTAGTGATATGGCGCATGACACAAAAGAACAGCTTGTCGGAGCACTTCAAGGTAGTCCTTGCTTTGGTATACAACTCGATAAAACCACAGATGTCGCTGGTATAACCCAACTGATCGTTTTTGCAGGTGGCATTTTTCAAGATGAAATATTTGAAGAAATTTTATTTTGTAAATACTTAAAACATCGACAAAAGGTGAAGATATTTTCAAGCAGGTAGTATGTTCAATAGCAGTCGAAGCTCCAAGAGGCGGAGTTTTTTATAAAAATAGATACATCAAAGAATCGAATTTCGATACTTATTCAAACATGTAAATTTTATCAAATTTAATGGTACCCATCAAAAGTTATGAGCCTAATAAAATTTGCCCAGTTTTGAAAGAGGGGGGAAACAACCCAAAAACATCAAGTACTCGAAATGAAAATTACTTCATCAGATTCAGCATACTTGAGGACCCAACTTTGGAGGTTCCCAATTCCTACATACAAAATTTGGAATTTTATAAATTTTTTTTTGCCAAAAAAAAAAGATCACGAATGTGTGTTAATTTTGTGTTTTGTTGTTTTTTTCCCCTGGGGTGATCATATCAAAAAAGTGATCTTAAAAGATTGAGAGAGGGCTCATTTGATAGATAACCAAAAGTTCAAGTACCCTTTTTAAGTGATCAAAAAAATTGGAGGGCAGCTAGCCCCCCTCTCATGCTCATCTTTTCCCAAAAGTCACCCGATCAAAATTTGGAGATGGTCATTTTGTTCCGCATAGTCGAAAAATCTAATAGCTATGTCTTTGAGGATGACTTAACTCACAGTCCCCAGGGAAGGGCTTTAACTTATGAGCTTTGCCCAGTGTTTATATATAGTATTGATTGTTGGGAAGTATACAGACGTTTTCAGGGGGATTTTTCTGGGAAAGGTAGGGAGCCAGGGTTACATGGGAAGATATTGCCATGGAGGAATTTTTCATGGGGGAAGAGAATTTCCCATGGAGAGGGTTGTATTTTCCAGTTTTATTTAAAAATAATTAGAAATCAAATAAAAAATGTGTTTTTTCAACTGAAAGTAAGAAACAACATAAAAACTTAAACCGAACAGAAGTTATTCTTTATATGAGGGGGATCGTCCTTTCGTCAATACTTCGCTCTTTACGCTAAAGTTTTTTTGAGTTTTTAAAAGAGCTAAAACTGGTTAAAAAGTATTGTGCGACAGATATTACTGGTTCTTCCGAAAAATTATGTGCGAAGCTAGCTATTGAAGCGCTTTATAGGCTAGGATGTTTTTTTCGCCTTATCCGTCTTTTTTCTGTATGGGATTAAATTTGTTTCTTTTGTATTACTTTTACTGTTTTTCTTTTGTATTTTACTCCTCCTAACCTCTGTTTTGTGAAGTGGGTGATAAATAAATTATTATTATTATAAGACACTTTATAAGCCATAACTGCACACTCTTGCCACAATACAGGAAAGTCAACACAGGAAATTGACCACAGACAACCGAAAAAGAACAAAATCTGAACATATTCAGATACCATTGGCATTTTAACCAAACGAAATGCATCAGAGGAAAACTGAATCTGCCAAAAAAAAACCTACCGATAAATCATAAAACAAGAAATTAACACACCGAATGGGAGCACTCCTTCACTTCACCAATCACAATGAAAACTTTCCTAAAAGAATAAATGAAAATAATTTACCTGATAACCCAACAGTAAATGCATTCTTTTCTGCTATGACAGACTCAGCCGCTGAAACCAATATCTCTATAAGTCGTTCGGAAACCCTTTGGCTATCTTTGACAACTTCAATTTTTCGTACATCTTGAAAATTCTCACACATTTTAACGCATGCTGATAGAAACATCTTAGAACCTGAGACAAAATTACTTGACTTAGTCTAATCCTTTTAACATTTTGTAACAAAATCGTCTCACCATTGACATTTCCACCATAGTTTTCTCAGTCATTGCGAAACTGGTACCATTTTTCACTTTTTTTTTTATCACGTGAAGTAACTGGCATGGCAAATTAATATCTTTCATTTTTTTCCCTATCATCACACACATCATCATCCTTTGCTATTGTCTGTAAAAAAATTGCCTGCATATTTTTCTGTCATCAGACGAGAGAATTGAATAGTGGATCCAAACTATTAGGGAGTGAGGATCCTTGCAAGAATTCCTGCTCTAAATTAAGACTGAAGACCAAGTTGCATACCTCTGCTTCTATCTATCATTTAGCAGTCATTTCTGAAAGGATACTTACAAATAATATTTATAGAAACACTATCAATATTAGATAACATATTTTCATTTCTCACTTCCAATTTTCACCATTAGTAAACATACTAATATCATTTTCTACAATTATGACTATATCATGATGAACATGAAGAAGGACAAGTCTGGCGAGTTTTTCCTCTGTCATTTTATTTCTCAGTCATGTTTTCAATTGCGTGGAGGTAGAAAAAGTTTATTCAACAAATGCAACATTGACAGGTAGAGTTATGAGGATCTGCAAAAGCACTGAAGTATTCAGTACAGCATGTAAAACATCTGCATAGCAGCATGACATGAGCGCGAAATTGCAATGAAGCGTTATTAAAACGAAAGTTAGGCAAACAGTGAAAAAAGCTGCACCCCCCCCGGTGGAGATGGGCTCTAAATGATGGAATTTTCTAATTTCAATGTTATTTTTGGCCTCCCAGGACTTGAATTAATAGGAAAAGACCTTTTAAACCAGAAAATATTGCAGACATTTAAATTCAAGATTTTCCCTCTAAAAAAGGGGGATTTCAGCTGGGGTGATTTACTGTTGCACAAATATCAGGCCAAAACCATATTTTTATAGGGCTATGAAACTTGAAAAACAACAGTAAACTTCAAAAACATTACATAATGAAAGGTTTAGCCTACATGTTAATAGTTTATTTTTAGAATTTTTTTGGATTAAGTAATGGTGGTTTGATATATTAAGTTATAGAGATAAATAAGAAGATTGGAGATAATGCAATATATTGGAGAGCTGGATTGAGAGCTGAAACTGTGAGTTAATCTTTTATTTATCTGATAGTAGTAGGGTTGAGTATGTCTGTTTGAAACTCCACGTTGGATCTGAATCATTTATAAGAGGTGTTGTTTACCATAGTCCATCTGCCCCTGATCAATTTATTTCACACCTAGCTGTATCTGATCTCATATCTAAGATGAATGCTCGTGAGCACTCAACAATCTTTTTGTTTGGAGATTTTGAAATGCCTGATGTTAAGTGAGTTGAAGGTATAGGATTTCCCCCTGAAAGTAGCCCCTCTGTGTCACAAATAAATCCCTCACTGAATACCTACTGACATAGATTATTGACCAACCAACACGATTAAGGCACCAGCAACAACCCTCCTTACTAGACCTATTTGTCACAAATGATCTTGAACAAATCTTTCTGCTTCCTATCACCCTACAATTGGAAGCAGAGTCTCTTGACTGATTACAGGTTAAGCTCAAGAAGGAAAATAAAGTAAAAAAAAAAATCCTTTGCAGATTTTGAATTGATACAACAGGACCTGTCAAAGGTAAAATGGGAGAGTGCGGTTGACAGTGGTAACATAGAAAAAAGATGGGAGGCATTAAAAAGTAGTCCTAGCTGTAGGAAAAAAAACATACCCATATATACTGGTCGCCCCTGCCAAAAGCACTCCCATTCCTACCCAAAGAAGTTAAAAGGGCTAGAAGGAAGAAGAAAAGAGCATGGAATAAACATGTAAAGTGCTGATGTGATAACCACTATGACAAGTTCAAGAAATGTAGAAACAGGCTAAGAAATTTGACTCGGAAGATCATAGAAAACACCGAGAAGGCAATTGTAGCTGACGCAAAGCTGAATCCAAAGGGGTTCTGGCGCCGTGTCTCAGCAGCTAATCCCTTTAGACATGATATCCCAGATCTCATGAAAGAGGAGGGCAAAAAGGCCTCAGAGGCTAAAGAAAAAGCGGATTCGATCAAATTTATCTTTGGTACAAATTTCTCCACTCGGCCCATAGCAAACCCTCGACTCACTTTACTAGAGCAACAAACCCAAGAACCAATGTACATGCTAACTAAAAGTATAGAGGATGTAAGGCTTAAAGACTCAATGCAGACAAAGCTGCTCGGTCAGATAACCTACAACACAGACTATTAAAAGAAGCAGCTGAACAAATTGCTTAGCCAGTAATAGTGATGTTTGGGATGTCCTTCACTTCCAAAGTGATCCCAAGTGACTGAAAGCAGGCCAACATCGAGCCCTTCTTCAAGAAAGGGCGAAAGGAAAAGCCAGTAATAATTGTCTTATAAGTCTTACTTCTGTTGTATACAACTGGTGTCTCACCTTGAAAAATATCAGTCACTTTCAAAAAGGCAGCATGGTTTCCATATAAGGCTGCTCAACCAACACATTCCTCATTGAATCATATGACTTTGCAACCAGATTCTTGAATAAAGGCCTTCCAGCAGATGTCATATTGCTTGATCAAGCAAAAGCCTTTAATCAAAGTACAGCTTCAACTTTTTCTCCTGAAACTGGAAGCATACAGGGTGCATGAGAATATAGTTGCATGGATTGAAGTGATTTTTACTGGAAGAACTCAGAGGGTAGTAGTTTATGACACCAGTAAGACTGTTTACTCTGAAGAAATTCCTGCAATTACTGGAGTTTCACATTACTAGAGGGCGCATGTTTTTCAGCTTATATATTAACGACTGTACAACTCACCTGAAAACCCACTGACACTATATACTGGCGATTGCAAGCTCTTAGGACAGACACACATTATCCCCAATCACTCAACAATGCCAGAAGACTTAGATGAACAACCTAGATGGTCATCTGAGTGGGGTCAGAACAACATCATCTGAGTGGCATCTTGGACATGACAACCCTAGATGACCTTACCACATTGGACATGATCTACTTGAAGCTGTAAGTGATGAGAAGGACCTAGGGGTTACTGTTGATGACAAACTCAAGTTCCACAGCCAGACACTAGCTCAAGTTGCTAAAGCAAACCAAGCCCAAGGGCTCATAAAACGAACGTTTACCACCAGGAAGCCATGTGTGGTCAAGAAGCTGTATAGAGCAATTGTATGTCCACACCTGAAATTTGAAATGACCTTAACGTCTTCTGATTATAAAATGGACATTAAAGCACTCGAGAGTGTCCAAAGGTGAGCAACAAAGCTCATACCAGCTTTGCATGACAAGCCATATGAGGAACACCTTGTGTCCCTCAAACTCCCCACCCCAGTCTATAAAAGGAAGAGAGGAGACGCAATTGCTACCAGCAAACTGCTAGAAAATGACCTCTCAAGTCAAGTTTTCTCCTCATCCCTTGCAAGTACAACAAGAGGTGACACAAAGAAGCTGCACTTCTTCCCTTTACATGCTGTCCCTCCCTGGAACAGCTTCTCTGAAGCCACCATCAAGTTCAAAACCATAGATGCATTCAAGAAAGTTCAAAACCATAGATACATTCAAGAAAGTAGTTGATCAGAACTGGGTCAGTGCAGAGTATAGGCTAACCTGGGATGCCAAACCACAGTCATGTCACACCACCAGCAAGATGTTCCACAGGAGGCTCATCACCACCTTATCTTCCTGGACATATGATTTAAGGTGAATTTTAAGATAACTTCATCCTGTTTCCATAAGCAGTTCCATATTATAAAGACAACTTTTCTGCAAAAAACTGTAAAATAAAAAGAGAAGCACTATCTTACCCCTTATTGGCGCTCTTTACGATCTGTCTTACTGTTTTTCCAATAGCACACTGCATCACCCAAAATAGTCTAAATACAGTCCTAGGCTAGAGAACCATGATTGATCCAAACAAAAATTTTTTAACAACATATCTTCTATGTCATTGTTTTTTCTTGTTTCTAACTTTACCATAAGATATGTTTCTTATCTTTTAGGCCTTCTTTATAGGTTTCGTTTAGGTTTTTAAGAGCTTTTCTCCAGGAAGGAAAGATTTTTTTTTTTTGATAGTCTGAATCAGGCCCTTCCAACAAGGCTGGAATGAGCACCTCTAGTATCACTTCAGACAAAATACTAACCCATTTGATTCTGACGTTTTTTTTTTTAATATGTATAAAATTACAAAAAATGAAACAAATATGATTTTAACCATACAAAATGAAAGAAAAAAAAGCATCAAATTGACACAACTTCTAAGAGTTATTAAAAGCTGAGATTGTGATCAAAGACTAATCTTGGGCCTGCTCTTTCTTTACCTCCTCAGCTCTGTGGGCAAGAAAGTTTTAAAATAATATTACCTACGCTGCCATCTGCCTTATTAGGACTCTTTGGAAACACAAATTTCTGTCCACTTAAACCCTGAAATCACTTTTATTGACACTTTTGAACTAAGCAACACAAAAAATCTCTCAGCCATACTTGCCAATCACACACTTCACCAGAACAAGATTTTTCGCCACCACTAAATTAGAATCAAAGGGAGTGATGTCTTCAATATCACTATTATGAGGCAACTCATCACTTAAATCAAGAAGTTTGCTGTCACTGTTTTCAACAATTTCCAATATTTTTTTTTTTTAGCTGTCTTCTTTAATTTCGGTGTACCTGCTTGTTCTATTTCCTTATTTTCTTGTATCTCCTGGTAATAATTCAGGTATAGCCCGAGTTGCAAGTTTTTTATTCCAAAACAGCTAAGCAAAGGCAATTGGGTTCTCAAGCACGATGACTATCTTTAAATTTGTCCGTAAATGCAGGGGATAAAAGTCTGGATTTAAGAAAAAATACCCCTGTTGCACAAAGAGCAGACACAACAAACTGCTCAACAGACAGAATATTTCTGTCTGCAGTTCAACAGACGGAATATTTCTAGTAGAGGCTGTGAAATAAAAGCTGGGACTTCATCGATTGAAACTTGTTGTGTGGATTGGTATCCAGGCATTCATTGAAAATCTTTCAAAGAAAGTACTTGAAAGGACCTAGAAGTGGTGGTTGCAGCCAATTAGTGACCAGCTCTCAATCACCATATCCAGCACAACCCCTTGCGTCCTTGTAAAATGTATCATCTGCTGCTGAATCACTCGATCATCTGCTCTAAAACTCTAAAATCTTCCTTTTGAGTTGCTTTTGTCCTGTAAAATGTTATTGCAAGTCTAGTGGATTAGGCCATTCTTTAAGTAAAAACAGAGATCTTTGAAAAGAAATCTTAGCTTAAAAATCCACTTTAGCAAATTAGAAAACAAATGAATGGGTGTATCCAGATCAAAACTGGCGGTGTAATTGGATGCTAGATGCTGCGCCTTTTGTGAGTTCTTGCTAAGCTTCTAAGAGGCCCATACCTGACTGACTAGATCAACCCTGATCTCTTCAGTATATATCACAAATAGCACAAAAAGTGAACTAAACTTTGTTTGATAGTTTTCCTTCAAAAAGACATGACTCTAGGCCTATGCATCTGCATTTGTATATCATAAGGATTCTTATAGAGGGTGATACAGAATCAGCCACTCCACATTAGGAACTGAAATTTGAATATTTTTTTTTCAAGAATCATTTTAATAACGCTCAGAGTGGTAAATATTCAGAGTTTGGCCTCTTCTGAAGGAAACAGGGTACAGAAATTAAAATAGTAGCCTACTATTAGATTGCAACAGCTCCTGATTCACAAGTTCTCCAGGTTTATCTAGCCAGTCTTAAAAATTCAGTTAATACATAAGCTCTTGCCTTTCAAAATTGATAAATGTTATGGGCTCCATATTGGCAAAAATAATCTACACCAGCTGTATTTTCTCCAAGCTAATCTTCATTTAGCAATTTCTAAACAAAGAGATTTTGAAGTCATTGCTGTTTATAGATTGAAATTTCAGCACCCATGTAAAGATTGCGTCATCACCTGCCTTTCAATGCCTTGTCACCATCAAACTCTTGAGCCAGCATCCTGGAGCATTCATGAAATTATCTAACACATTGGTTCAACAACAATTTGAGGCTGGAATATTTTTAGCATCCCCTTTTATCAAAAAAGAAAACACAGCTATGGGAAAGTACAGGGCAGAGTAACCAAGATGATGAACAGATTGCAGCGAACTTCGTTTGAATAACATCTGCACCACCTGAAACTTCCTGATATATTTACAACCCCTTCCATCACATGACTTGAGGACATTCAAGGAAACTTTCAAAATAACAACATTCCACTGGAGAAAGAAGCCACTTCTTCGGCCAGAGTGTTGTTAACCTACAGAACGAGCTTTTGAGAAACACACTATCTGCAAAAATCCACTTACACATTTAAGTATGAAATTGACAAAGAGTAACCCTTTTCATAGATGCCATAATAGAGTATAGCAAGGCTAGAAATATGAACTTGCTCCAAGCTCTAATTTAAGGTAATTTTTAGATAGATGCCTAATGTTATGCCATTTCCAAGCATCTTGGTTGCTTTTCTGAAAAAAAAAAAACACACACACCCCTTTGATAGCCTCTTATATAACACTAATAATGTATTTCTCCATTAAATGAATACTGTTATACACCATAGGTGATTTCTTTAAATTGGTTGTATACATTATCAACTGATGCAACGTATTTTTTTCCAGGATTGTTAGCAATATTAGTAACAGCCCAGAGTGGCAGCTCTTCTGAAGGAAATATATCCAAACAAATAGAGTAGCACCTTTTAATTTCTAATTTTATGCCCCTTGTGATGTTGACAATCACGTTTGTGAGAATTTACCCTCCCCCTCCCTCAAGATCCCAGACATAGCCTTTGGCTATAAACAAAATTGAAGATTAAAAGTGATGAGTTTCTTATTTTATAAAATACAGCAAGTATTAATTAGTTGTATTTCCATTCATATTTATTTCATTTTAGGTAATATAATTCCATTTGAATACATATAGAACAATCTAAAAAATCAAAGCTATCAGATCTAAAAATGTTATAATTTGCCCACCAGAATTGCCATGTAAATTTAAAAAATGTTTCAGAAATGGTAGTTTTTCATGGCTTGACCAAACAATTTTGTACATTTACAACATTTCCCAAACTTACCAGTTCTGATGTGTCATTTTTTAAATACAATACCATAACTACTTTATATATAAAACTAGCTGTTGGGGTGGCGCTTCGCGCCACCCCAACAACTAGTTGGTGGGGCGCTTCGCGCCCCCCCCCCCCGCGCGCGTAAGTCTTTACGCGCCATTGTAGTTGTGTCCCTGTGTCCCACCTGTGAATAGAGATAGATATAAATATATGTTTTTAACTACGTAAAACATGCGAATATACAACATTCTTCGCTGTCCCATTGTCTGTGCATATAAATAGATTGTCAGGTTTACTGACTCTTGAACATGCAACATATAATTGTCCATGGGAAAAACAATCCGTATTCAGATCTATACCTCATTATTCTAATGATGTGTCCCTGTGTCCCAGTCGTCATTTATATTCCCTGTGTCCCGGTCGTCATTTGTGTCCCGGTGTCCCAGTTTGTAATTTCTCTTTGAGTGTCCCGGTCGTCATTTATATTCCCTGTGTCCCGGTGTCCCAGTCGTCATTTGTGTCCCGGTGTCCCGGTGTGTAATTTCGATTTGAACAATCCCTGTGTCCCGGTCGTCATTTATATATCCCGCCTGTGCCCCCGGCGTCCCCGTTGTAGTTGTGTCCCTGTGTCCCGGTCGTCATTTATATTCCCTGTGTCCCGGTCGTGATTTGTGTCCGGGTGTCCCAGTCTGTAATTTCTCTTTGAGGTTCCCGGTCGTCACTTATATTCCCTCTGTCTCGGTCGTCATTTGTGTCCCGGTCTGTAATTTCTCTTTGAGTGTTTTTTCTTTTTAGTTTTTTTTTAGTTTTTTACCTTTTTTCTTTTTTCAGTTTTCTTTTTCTTCTTTATGTTTCAGCGTCACTATGAAGTACATATCGACGAACCTTTGTTTTTTAAATTAAATCTGGTAGGCATTGATGACCTTATCCAAGTCAAAATCCCAAACCCAATCATCATCGCTATCATTTTCAGTTTTGATATGTTTTGACTCTCGCTGTCCAGGTGGATTTTCATCTAACTGCGCGGTTTTGCGTTCTTTAGCCGCAAGCCTGTTTTCTTGCTGTTCTTGTGATTCCTCGGAACGCTTTCTTTTCTTACTTTCTCTATCAGCAGCAAGTTTTTTGGCATAAACTCTTTGAGCAGCTTCCTCGGCTGTTGCCATTGTAGGTTCTTCAGTCATTTTACAATTAAACATTTTTCCGTGAACAAATGTCTTAAATACCGTTAATGACGTCACCGTCAAAGCAAAAATGACGACAACTAATTTCATGACGTCAGTCACCACAGAAACATGACGTCACCTGATCCACAGACAGACACACAGACAGACAACTTATTTTTATATATATAGATTAAATGAAATTGCATTAACAAAACTGTGGGTAAGAATGGGAACAAAGATGAAAACATGATAACTAAAACTGTAATATTCATTTCAGCTGCAGTGTTAATAAATGTTATAAAGTAAGAATTTTGTCACTAATAATCTTTATTTTGGTGTATATTCCAAGCTTATATCTGAGGTCATTAGGGGTATGGGTTTTATTGTCATAAATATGCTTACAAATATGCAAACAACACAAAATAAGAAAAAAATAATAATACCCTTTTGTCTGATTGTGTTTCCTTCAAAAGATCCTAAGCACTACCATAATATTTACCAAAATATGGTAGTACTAGAGGAGAGGGGCTCATCAAAGAGAACAACCCAAATAAAATTACTGTCATTAGAATTCTCATTTTCAATATAGTCTCATAGGTCTAGGTTATATGCCAAATAAAAGACAAACAATAACATTCTAACTTTATAGAATGTTTCTATTAATTAAATTATCATTTTTCTTTCTGCTCTTATCCATGTTTTTAATTATCTATAATATTTTAATCCAGTTTTGTAATCAATCACTAGGGAAAAACTATATTTCTAGGAGTTTAGACAGGAGCTGTATGACATGCAATACAGCAAGAGATGAAAAAAAAAAGAAAAGAAAACTGTAGGCCTATATGAGTCTTTCAGCTGCCTTTTACCTGTTAAGATCAAAACTAATGTATATTGTTTAGCCAGTATTTCACAAAGGATTATTATTTGGATACTTTACAATCTTATATAATTATCAATGATTTGAACTATTTGTATTACTTCAGTACCTTGAATGTAAATTAACTCAGTGACCTTCAGGAATTATAGAAGTTTCAAAAAAGTGAAATAATTTGATTATTATTTATGGACTAGATTGCTTGTGTGTCAATAGATACTTGCTGTGTAAAAACCCGTTTGACGGGTTTGTGTCACAAAATTAGACATTATAAAGCTTGCAGTGTCTTACAGCGTTACAGTGACGTTGCATTTGGTAAATTCTACGGCTGCCCTTTATGGCCTGTTCAAATAGTTGGTATAACTGCATTGAAAAAGGGAAAATCTTATCAGGTATTTTGCCATGGATCACACAAAAAAGCATCACTGAGTGAGGGATTCTTTTTGCTTTTGAAAGAGAATTTCACCATAGCTTCAAAGAAAAAAAAAAGAGTTAAAGGTGCTTTTACTGAACTGGCCACATTTCCGGATATGCATAAAAAAATAATGGGAATCACTGGTGCTGCTTTGACAAACAGTTTATCTTCACTACCCTATCTTTCACTATCCTTCATCTACCCTGGTAAATACACAGAGTGAAATTGCCAAATTTAAAGATAATCTTTGTCAGGATATTCACAAACAGGTGATTGAGAAATGTCCAGGAGACAAAAGCGTGATCAGTGGACAAGCAATTAACACTATTGTCACCGAAATCTATGATACAATAACTCTTGATTACAGTTCAAAATCTGCAAATATTGAAAAGATGCTCAAGAGGCTTCAAGCTCAAATAACAGCACTGGAAAGTCACGTCGAAATTCTAAAATACCGCAATGACGATTTGGAACAGGAAAGAAGATTGAACATTCTTCTAATTCATAGACTGTCTCAGAAAGGTGGAGAAACACTGCCCAGTAGCATCCTAGAGCTATTCAATACTAAGATGGGGATCCATGTGCTTGCTAGTGACATCAAGTCAACTGAACGCTTACATACAAGTTAGTTAAAGAGAGAATATTCTCCCGCCCATCCTTGTCACTTTTTATTCATCTGATTATGCAAAGCGCATGTTCATGAACAAAAAGAAGCTGGTCTGATCCGAAGTATTTATATCCGAGCATTTAATACCAAAACGCAAGCAACGGCTGAATCTGGCACGTGACAAATAGGGAGTTAAGAGTGTATGGACTGATGGCAGTCGTGTACAAGCCAAACCAGAAAATAGTTGAGACATCTTGAAAATTAGGTCACTAAACGATCTGATCAGTTATCAGTACTGACACATTGAGTCAATTCTCAGTTTTTTTTTTTTTTATTGGGATCGGCTACTTTGTTTTGTTAACTTTGTGTCAAAAATATTTTTGTTTGTTTTGTTGCTGAGATATCAAAGAATTCTCACTATTGAGTGTCCTAGAGTGTTATTTAGAAAGTAATTGGCTGTCTGTTGACCAATTATTATCCACCCCTATTGCAAATGATAATTTAAGTGAAGGAAATAATATACAAGCAATGAAAGCTAGTAATTTTGTGGATAATCAGTTACTGAAGAAATATTGGTCAAAGAAGATATTAATTTTGCATTTCGAAATTGCCAAGGCCTCAGGACTGCATACCCTACACTCTATAATATATTAAGTGAAATGCAAGAAACACCATTAGTAATAGGACTATGTGAGACGTTTGTGTTGTATAGGGATAATTTTCCTGTGTAGGATTTCCAGTTTCCAGGATATGTTAGTGAACAACAGGTTATGGAGCGAGGTGATCCGGCTTTGTTGATAAAGGAAGGAGTTTAGAACTGGGTGAGGGAGGATCTCTTGCTGTGGCTTGACGGAAGGCTTGAGACTCTTTTTATTGAAATAGAAGATAAATCTGATAAAAATATAGTTGTTGGTTTAGTATAAGACACCATCATTTAATGAGAATATTTTTACTGAGGAAATGGAGAATTTAATGGAGAAATTTAATAATGATCATAATTATAAAGTAGTAACAGGTGGTTATAATATTGACCTTCTTAAAAGTACAAGCTGTCTAGATTTTCTTAATTTGATGATTTCATCAGTTAAGTACCCCTCTGGTAATATTTCCTACATGAGTAACTGATAAGTCTGCAATGCTGATCAATAATATATTTTTGGATGGAAAGCTGCTTGAAAGTTCATATACTGATGTTTTACTTATGAATAGATCAGACCATTTTTTTATTCTCAGTAAAATAAAAAAAATCTTACAGGATTATAAATTAGGTTGGTCAGATAAATAAAACATTTTTTAGTGAATTAAGAAAAGATAATGGAAAAAAATAGAAAGAAATGGGTTATGCAGATTTTACTCCAATTTTTGAAGAAGATAACCTTTTGGTTGAGTATTATATTTTGTTACAATGTTTACAAAGATATTGTATGAGACGTGTCCTCTCAGAAGACTTAAAAGGGGTAGAACGAAATTCCTAAAGTAACCATGGATTACAGAGGGTATTCTAAATTCTATAAGTTGGAAAAATGAATTGTATAAAATATAGCTAGATGAACCATCTGTCATTAATTTTCAGCAGCTAATAGAAGTTACAATCAGACAGAGAGAATTTGACTACCCCAAGGATGTTGTGAATTATTTATGTGAATATTTTTCTAGTGAGGGAGCAAAACTTTGCAATGATGCCCAGAAAAGAATTAAATGGTTTCCCAAAATAGTTCAGTTGGAAGCTCCAGCAGAAAATCAGTTGTTTAATGCTTGTGCTATAAATGAAGTGAGTAAAATTATCAGTAGAATGCAATCAAATTCAAGTGGTAATTATGGGATTTCTCTTAAGATTGCTAAATCAGTTATAACACCAGTTTTTTTTGTAATTTGATTAATAAATCTATGGAAAAAAGAATTTTTCCAGAAGTTTTCGCTAAAAGGTTGTAAGGTCACTAAATAATACCATTGCACAAAGGAGGTAAGAGAGACAAACTCCCTTTCTTTTCAAAAACATATGAAAAGGTGATTCGATCCAGACTAACTGATTACATTAAAATAATAAAATTCTTAAAAATACTCAACTTGGTTTAGAAATAGATAACTTCAAAGACCACACTGCCTTTCCATGATGAAAAAATAAAAAAACTGATAGTAGGACTTCTTCTATTTTTAGTTTTTATAGGTCAGATTAAGTATTATTTGTCAGAGGCTGAAATAATCTTAATTGCAGACAATACTCTTTTACTTGTAGCTGCTCCATCAGTTGACCTACTTCTTGAAAAAATGATGAAGGCAATGACAGGGTTTGATGAGTGGGTAGATTTCAATCTATTGACATTAAATTATACTAAAACCAATTACATTTTATTTTCTTGGATATCCAGTATTGAAACCAATTTAGGATTAATAATAAATGGTAATCAAATAAAAAGAGTAAGAGTAACAAAATATTTGGGTTTTATGATTGATGAAAATCTATCATGGAAAACACATTCAAATATTACAGCTTCAAAGTTGTCTAGGTGTGCTTTGCAGAGTTAAAACCTAGTATCCCAGAAATGTCTTTGATTGCTTTATTTTGGTATTTTTTACCCATAGATTTGTTATGGTTGCTCAGTATAGGCTAGTAATTTTGTATCCTGTTATAGAAGAATCCAAAAAAACCAAAATGACACTGTTCAATTTTTGTCATCTAAATTTTGTTTACTCATAATATTAATGAACTTTACACTAAGAATCAACTTTTCGATATTTCAGAAACAAGAGATTGCCAAGATAGTATTTTCACATATAAATTTTCAATAATATTCTTCCCTCTTCTTTCAAAATGTTTTTCTCCATTAATAGTGATCTCTATATTCATGATACACAAGGGGCATCAAATCTGGTACACACATTTAGAAATACGGTTATAGACTCTTTTGTAATTAAAAATTTTACCCCCTCTGTATAGGATATTATCCCAATTGAAATAAGAAACTTGCAGGCTGCAGTTAAGAGATTTTTCCTTGCAAAAGAACAGTATGTTTGTATGTCAAAGTGATTTCTTTCTTCAAATCAACTTCATCTATACTACTTAAAATATATATATATATATATATATATATATATAGTTTTGTACACATTTTTAAAATAAAATTTATCCTATCTATCTATCTTATTATTGGAGCTATAGGCTATACTAGACCATCAGGGGAGAGGGCACAAAATTAAGTCAGGCTTAATGTCTATTATATTAGAAAAGAGTTTCAAAAATAAGAATCTAATGGTTCTGCTTTTATTTTATTAAGATGTTTCCTTTAGGAAAGCTTCTCTTCTCTAGTGTAGTTAGCTCACCAACTCAACCCTTGTGAATTATGCTTAGTATAAATGCTGCATGTAATAAAGCTGACTCCTTATCATTCTTTCTCTCTCCTTCTGTCTCCTACATGTTCTCCACTATGAATATTATGTTGCATGCTTGCCTTTTATGTTTTGCTTTGCATTATATAAGATATTTATGCTTGGGTCTGAATAAATAATCTAACTTTATGTGATTTCTTGGTACTAATGTCTTATAGCCACCACACCCAACAAGTGAAGTTAGACTAATCCTATTAAAACCATTCTTGCTTCACAATATGTAGAATAATTCAAGCTAAAACATTTTGCATACAGACCACCTATAATTTCCCCCCCCCCTAATGTGTAAATATATAGCCCAAATTATTTATTTCCACTGCATTTTTCCACCCATAACTTGTTTTTCAGCTGTCACAGCTGATTCAATCTATAAGTACATGGGCTGAAACAAGAGAGAGGCATTGCAAGAATAGCTGTAACTTTCACAATTTGGGCTATATATTTGCATTTTTTTTGGGTGGGGGGGGGGGTAAAATAAAGCAAATCTACATGAAAGATATGTTAGCTACAATTATTCTGCATATTATGAAGCAAGAATTGTTTCTTGCTTCACTTCTTACCAATTTCCCCATGTCTAGCATTATCCAAAATAGCCTAGGCTATTAATTCAAATTATTTTAGAATATGGATAGCAATGGAAAAGGAAATGATCATCAGATAGACTGAATCATACTGTAGACTATATAGGCATAATAAAGCAAGAATTTAATTATTTTAGTGTTTTATTTAGTTTTGCTAGGGTCTATAGTCCTTGCCTAGAGCTGCTTATGGGATCAACCACTAAATATTTTCAAATAGTTCATGGTAACAAACTGTAATACTTTGCTCTTTATGCAAGAGTTTGACTGTTTGTTCTAATTTTTTAAATATAAGTCCTGAAACATCAGGATCATTTAATTAAAACAAAATACTAATGAGATTTATTTCAAAGTACTGAAAACTTAGAATAGAGAGCAGGTAAATATTGAGCAGCTCAACTTACAAATAAAGTGAACATACCACTAGATGCCATTTTTTATGTTCTTTCTGAATATAATAATTGCTCTTCTTGCAAATAAATTTAACCATTTTTTTACCCCTTGAAAACAATTATTTCTTTCTATTGTTTTATAAAGAGTTAAAACATTGGTTTCAAACTTACAAATTCATTATGAAATCCATTTTGTTGCATTAATATGTGAATAAAACTGATGATGCATATATTGACACATGATTGGTACCTCCAAAAAGAGGTATTTCTATAGCTTTGATTTTCAGCTATTTATTGCCATATACAATTCTTCTCAATTCCTATTTGGTAACAAGATGTCAGGGTATGACTTTTATATAATTTTGCTTAATTGGACTTAAATACTGGTATTTTACCCTAGTAAAATTGAAAAGGTAAAATTCGACTTTAGCTATTGATGGCTATCTTGTAAAGGGATTAGATTAGGAAAATGAAATTTTCATGGATGGTTCTACAGGCTCAAAAATGTCCTGAAAAGGTATTATGAAGTACCTATCTCTACTCCCTCTCTCTCCAGAGGGTCCTGACCTTTGATGACTTATAAAATCTGTGTGTTGTAAAATGAAACCTTTAAAAATAAATCTTCTGCTTAAATGAAGTATAACAAAATTATATTCAGTATCACAACTTAGCTCAATTCTAATTTACAAGATTTTAAAGCTATGCAAATACATTTCCTAAATTTTATAGAAAAAAAAAAACATTGGTACAACTTAAAATTTTAGTCAAATACCAGAAATTACAATTTCAGAACTAAAGCCAGAGACAATGAAACTTATAACTGAAAATTAAAATGGATGGTTCTACAGGCTCAATGATGTCCTGAAAAGGTATTATGAAGTACCTATCTCTACTCCCTCTCTCTCTAGAGGGTCCTGACCTTTGATGACTTATAAAAATCTGTGTGTTATAAATGAAACCTTTAAAAATAAATCTTCTGCTTAAATGAAGTATAACAAAATTATATTCAGTATCACAACTTAGCTCAATTCTAATTTACAAGATTTTAAAGCTATGCAAATACACTTCCTAAATTTTGTAGGAAAAAAACATTGGTATTTTCAGAAATTGCAATTGCACCAGAAATTGCATTTTCAGAACTAAAGCCAGGGAAAACGAAACTTATAACTGAAAATTAAGGTAAAATGCTGCTTTGTGTTTTGTAGAAGGAGTGGAGGTAGGTACTTTGAAATAGCTTCTGTGGACATACTTTAGTCTGTAGACCCATCCCTGAAAGTTTTAGTTTCCTAACCTAACTCCTTTCTCAAATAGCCTAGCCAAAAGTTGCTAAAGTAGAATTTTATCATTGGAAACAAATGTTATAGGCTAACCCATTTTTATATCCATAAATATAGCCTAGTATGAAATTATTATTTTCAAGGGTCCTAAAAGGGCTTAAAATTGAATTTGCAAGAAAAGCAATTAGCCTATTGTATTCAGAAAGATCACAGAAAATGGTATCTAGTGGTATGTTCACTTTATTTGTAGGTCAGTAATATGAACTGCTCAATGTTTACTGAAGAGCAAGGTATTGAGGAGGGGATAATCCCCCTCATACACATAATTATTTTGTAATACTTTAAGTTTTAATGCTGAAAAAAACGTATTTTTTTCTTTTTGTCATCAGAAATATTCTTCCTGAATCAACAGGGTCATCAATTCTCTCTTCAGACTTTCAAAAAACAACAATGGCCTACTAGAACTAAGTCAAAACCAAGACTAAAAATACCAGTCAGAAAAACAAAACCGGGTTGAAGTCGTGACCAACAATACTTTAAAGCTCAGTGCCCATTAGCACCGAAATTAATAAATAATTTAGCATCCCAGGACTCACAGCTCCAAAACTTGAAAGATAGGTACCAGTATTAATTCCTCTTCTTCTTTAGATAACGATTTCAAAAAGTGTCTTTACTTAACTGTGGGCGACTGTAATTTCACAATGAGACAATTCACAAAATGTTTTGGACAGTAGGTGTAGAATTTTTACGAAATCACGCCACTGCAGAAGAATTGGGGGCATTTGCCCCCCTCCCCCAGCAAAATTTCCCCACGGAAAATTTCAACCCGGATAGAGGAACATACACAAACACTTTAAGATTTGAAAACCTCTATAGTGTCAAGCAGCCCATTTTCCCACCACCAAGAAGTTTTTCAACAGCAAGAAGGTGCAACCTTTAGCCTGCAACCAAAACGCATGGAATTTATCAATTAGCTGTGTTTTTGTACTAAAAAATAATTTGATTATTTTGTGTTGCTCAAACTGAAGTTTGTCAATTTTGGAATTTATCGATTAATTGAGTTTGTTGTACTCATAAGTATTTCATTAAGTTTTTGATAACTAGTCAGTAACTAAACACTCCAGAATTTATCAACTAGCTGACTTTGTTGAACTCAAAATTGCATTTATTAAATTTTTGTTACTCAATCAGGAAGTAAAACACAAGAAATTTATCAATTAGTTGAGTTTCTTGTGCTCAAAAGTGGTTTTGTTGAATTTAATACCCAGTCGGTAACCAAAAATCTTGGAATTTACCAACTAGCTGAGATTGTCGTACTCAAAACTGATCTTACAAATTTATTAGTATCCAGCCAGCAAGTAAAATGTTAGAAATTTGGCAACTAGCTGATTTTGTTCTGACCAAAAGTGTCTTCATCAAATTTTGGTTACTCAATTATAAACTAAAACATTTGGAATTCATCAAATAGTTGAGTTTGCTGTAATCAAACGTACTTTTATTAAAAGTTTGTCACTCAGCCCGTAGGTAAAACACAAGTAGTTTATCAACTATCTGAGATTGTTATATTCAAAAGTGCTTTCGTTAAATTTTGTTATTTAGCCAACAAATAAAACAAACGGAATTAACCAACTAGCTGAGATTGTTACTATCAAAATTGCTTTTATTAAATTCCTTGTAATCAGTCAGTAGCTTGGAGTACTTGGAATTTATCAAATCACTCAGATTATTGTAACCAAAAGTGGTTTTATCAAATTTTGATACACAGTCGGTAAGTAAAACACCCGAAATTTATCAACTAGCTAAGATTGTTTTACTCAAAGCTGCTTGTATTAAATATTTAGCACTCTGCCAGCAACTAAAACAATCGGAATTTACCAGCTAGCTCAGTTTTTTTTAACTTGACGCTGGGTTTGTTGTACTCGAAAGTGATTTTGTAAAAATTTTTGATACCCATTTTTTTTTACTAAAACACTTAGAATTTTTCAACTAGCTGAATCTATTGTACTATAATTATAAACTTTTTTTTATAGACTTTTAGCATTTACCCAGCAAGTTAAACATTCAAAATTTATCAACTAGCTTATTCTGTTATGTCCAAAAGTGTCTTCATTAAATTTTTTTGCTTGATCATCAACTAGAGCCTTCGGAATTTATTTATTAGTTGCGTTTGCTGCACTCAGATGTGCTTTTATTAAATTTCTGGCACTCAGCCTGCAGCTAAAACAGATGGAGTTTGTCAAATAGCTGAGTTTTTTTTTTATAGTCAAAAGTGCTTTTATTGAACTTTGTTAACCGGCCAAAAAGTAAAACACACGGAATTAACCAGCTATATGAGATTGATGCACTCAAAAGTGCTTTTATTAAATTTCTGGTACTCAGTCAGTAGCTTGAAACACTTGGAATTTATGAAATCACTCAGTTGATTGTAATCAGAGGCAGTTTTATTTGATTTTTGATACCCATAAGGTAAGCAAAACATCCAAATTTTATCAACTAGTTGAATTTTTTGTACTCAAAGGTACTTTGGTAAATTTTTCGTATTCAGCCCGCAACTAAAAACATTAGGAAATTATCAACTAGGGGAGTTTTATGTAGTCAAAGGGGGTTTCGTTAAATTTTGATACTCAATCAGAAGCTAAAAGACTTTGAGTTTATCAAATAGCTGGGTTTGTTCTACTCAAAAGGGCTTTTTTTAATTTCTTATAACCATTTGGTAACTAAAAAACTTTGAATTTACTAACTAGCTGAGTCTATTGTACTCAAAACTGCTTTATAAATTTCTTACTATTAAGCCAGCAAATAAAATATTCAAAATTTATCAACTAGCTTATTTTATTCTGCTCAAAGGCTCCTTTATAAAATTTTTGTTACTCAATTATCAACTAAACCATTCGGAATTTATCAACTAGTTGAGTTTATTCTGCTCAAATTTGCTTTTATTAAGTTTCTGACACTCAGCTTGCAGCAAAAACACACGGAGCTTATCAACAAGCTAAGTTTGTTATAGTCAAAATTGCTTTTAGTGAATTTTGTTACTCAGCCAGCAAGTAAAACACATGTAATTAACCAACTAGCTGAGATTATCGTACGTTTACTTTACCCAATCGTGTTTCATAAGAAAAAAGGGGTACCAGATTTGTCACTTTTTGATTCATTAAAATTTGATTCGTGTTATAAAATGCGTCCGATTCATTTTACTCAATCGCTTGTTATAAGACTAGTTTCATTCAACCCCCCAAAAAAATATTCATATGTCTTGACCTGAGCATGTAATGTGCTCATTTAAGTAGGTCATTCGGTATATTGTATAATCGTTATAGCCTTAGGCTTCCCTTTTCTGGACCCATTTAAGCACCACTACTATCCCAGAGGTAGGATATATGAAAGTAGGTGACATAGAATTTATTTACTCAGGCAGGAAGTAGGGGTTCACAAGCAGGGGGTAGGATGCATGACGAATAAGGAAGCTTCTAGATCCTGCTTTGGGTGGGAAAGTGTTACTAATTAGCTAGCTGCTTGTTTTACAACTAGAAATTACGAGGTATTGGTCATAATAATATTTGCTTCTGTAGAACCGACAGAAACAAATAGACAGGATATTAGGCAGACGTATGGTACTTTTAATACGGGATGTGAATGCACAGGCTGGTAGAAATGGGGATACATGGTATATTGGCAAAGGTAAATTTGATGCAGGGAAAGAAAACAGTAACTGGTACAGACTGCGGCAAGTTTTCAGGTATAGCAATCTGATTGTAACCAATACAGTATTTGATTATGAAATGGCCTATAAGTTAACATGACCGTCACATGATGTTAAGACGATGATGTTAAGACGATGTTAAGACCATTAAATTTCAAGGCCCTGCAATAGGGACAAATTTTAGACATAGTCCCGATTTGAACAGATCTACTCAAGCTATAATCATCGACTAGGCTGTACCTGAATGCTAGGCGAAAATTTTCAGGTTGCTCTTGTGATTCCTCGGCACGCTTTCTTTTGGTGATTTCTCTTTGAGACGCAAGCCTAATTTCACGCTGTTGTTGTGACTCCTCGGCACACTTTCTTTTCTTACTTTCTCTATCAGCCGCAAGCCTGTTTTCTTGCTCTTCTTGTGATTCCTCGGCAAGCCTTCTTTTTTTCACTTTCTCTTTTAGCAGCAAGTCTGGTTTCGCGTTGCTCTGGTAGTTTCCCGGCACGCTTTCTGTTCTTACTTTCTCTATCAGCCGCAAGCCTGTTTTCTTGCTGTTCTTGTGATTCCTCGGCACGCTTTCTTTTCTTACTTACAGCAAGTTTTTTGGCATAGACTCTTTGAGCAGCTTCCTCGGCTGTTGCCATTGTAGGCTCTTCAGTCATTTTACAATTAAACGTTTTTCCGTGAACGAAGGTCTTAAATACCTTTAATGACGTCATCGTCATAACAAACATGACGACAAGTAACTTCATGACGACATGACATGATGGCATGACGTCACTCGACAGATTCACAGACAAACAACTTATTTATATATCTATAGATACCTCTGACTTTGTACATTTAATTTGTAGGATTGGCCAGGGTCCGTTCCTAAAAACATTTCTATGTAAAAAAAAGCGGTGATTTTATTTTAGTCCATTTTCCAGAGTCTTTGCTGAGAGTTGAGTTACGAAGTTGATGGATAATCGTTTTGTGAAGGTACCTTTGGAAGAAATACAAATGGTTTATTTTCTACAGCTGAGTAGATTATTTTTCCCAAACCAAGGTAGGGTAGGAGAAGAGTTCGCGATAAATACTGTCATTAGTATATTGACAGGGGGGGCGTTTACCCTCCAAAGAGATGGTGAGAGATATTAGTGGCGATCCAAATGGAGGCACCCTTGACCCTTTTGATCGTTCGATCACGTTACCATAGCTAATAAGACCAGTACTCCTATATACTGTAGTATCTTGTCAGTTTTCGACAATGTCAGTCTTCTGCTTACGGCTATCACTTTAATATTAAATTGATAAATCCAGCCACTAACAAAGAAATGATTAAGAAATGCAGTGCAATGCATTATTATTCCTATAGACTAATGATTCGGCAGGATGAAGACAATTATATTTTAAAATGCCGTCAATTGTTTCACCAATACGTCGTTGATATGTATGCAAAAATTAAATCAGAACGTTTGCTATTTATCCGTCTGAATCAGACCAAGCTCCGGTCTAAAGAATACATTCATTTGCGAGATGCAGTTGTAAGTGACGGTAATACCACAAACTTTGGAAGATTAACGATTTTACCTTCGTCATATGCTGGCAGTCCCCGTCATATGCATGAATATGCTCAAGATGCTATTGCATATGTTCATCTCTATGGTCGTCCAGATTTATTTATTACATTTACATGTAATCAATCTTGGGACGAGATACAGCAGCTTTTACTTCAAGGACAATCGGCGGTTCATAGACATGAGATTACGGCCCGTGTCTTTCGGCAAAAGTTGAAATCACTGATAAACTACATAGTAAAACCTGAAGTGTTTGGGTCAGCGCGATGCTGGATGTACTCAGTGGAATGGCAAAAACGAGGATTGCCACACGCATATATACTAATCTGGCTACATTATAAACTTACTTCTAACGAAATTGATGATGTGATTTCCGCTGAAATACCTGATGAAAATGTCGATAAGGGGTTATATGATATTGTTGTAAAAAATATGATACATGAACCTTGCGGTGCACTGAACGAAGATTCACAATGCATGGCCAAAGGAAGGTGCACAAAGCAATATCCTCGACTTTTAGTACCCAACACAATTACTGGCAATGATGGTTACCCACAATATAGAAGAAGATCTACTGAAGATGGCGGTAAAACAGCAATAATAAAGAAGTGTAACGGTACCACCATCGAAGTAGATAACCAGTGGGTTGTTCCATATTCCCCATTATTATCAAAAACATTTAATGCACACATAAACGTTGAATACTGTAACTCCATAAAGGCAATCAAATACATATGTAAATGCATCAACAAAGGCAGTGACATGGCAGTTTTTGGCTTGCAGTCCGAAATCAAAGATGTCGACGAAATCGTACAATATCAGGCTGGAAGATACATAAGCGGTAATGAAGCTGTTTGGAGAATTCTTTCATTTCCGATACATGAACGTAGTCCAGCTGTTGTTCACTTAGCGGTACATTTACAGAATGGTCAACGCGTTTATTTTTCGGAATCCAACGTGCAACAAAGAGCCCTGAATCCACCGGATACAAAGTTAACTGCTTTCTTTTCGCTATGCAAAAATAATTCTTTTGCAAAAAAACTGCTGTATACTGAAGTGCCTTCGTATTACACGTGGAATACTAAAAATAAAGTATTTGAACGTCGAAAACAGGGTAAGTCAGTCGACGGCCAACCTACCATCTTCAAAGATACCACGATAGGAAGACTCTACACCGTTCACCCCAATCAACATGAATGCTTCTTTCTACGCCTCCTTTTGGTGAATGTACCCGGTCCGACGTCCTTTGAGTATTTGAGAACTGTAAACGGTACTATACATGACACTTACCGTAGTGCATGCCAAGCTCTGAATCTATTGGAGAATGACCAACACTGGGATAACTGCATCAATGACGCGTGCGAAACGTCAACTCCAAGTCAAATTCGTGCATTGTTTGGAATCATTCTAACAACTTGCTCTCCTTAGGCTCCTACAGAGTTATGGGGAAAATATAAATCGAAAATGTCCGAAGATATACTCCATCGAAAATGGTTAGAGACGTCAGATATGACTTTTGATTTTACATCAGAAATTTATAACTACACTTTAGTTATTATAGAAGATTTGTGTGTATGTATGGCAAACAAACCTCTTCAGGATTTGGGAATGCCTTCACCTAATCGTACCGCTGCTGTTTCGACATGTGTAGAATTGGACCGTGAACAAAGTTTCAGTACGAGTGATCTATTGTCGTATGTACAAAATAAAATTTGCAAGTTAACGTCGGAACAAAAAGACATTTATGATACGATAATGCATTCTGTCGATAACAACGTTGGAGAAATTTTATTTTTGAATGCGCCAGGAGGTACTGGTAAAAGGTTTCTGATAAATCTGATTCTGGCATCAATTCGATCAAAAAATGATAGAGCGTTGGCAATTGCGTCGTCCGGAATAGCCGCAACGTTGCTGCCTGGTGGAAGAACTGCTCATTCCGCTCTGAAATTGCCTCTGAATTTGCATTCTACAGAAACTCCCACGTGCAATATTTCCAAATCATCTGGGATGGGTAAAGCATTGCAGCAATGCAAACTTATTATTTGGGACGAGTGCACAATGGCACACAAAAAATCGCTCGAGGCTCTGGATCAATGTTTGAAAGATTTGCGAGGAAATTCGCAACCCTTTGGCAGCACATTAATATTACTTGCGGGAGATATCAGGCAAACATTACCTATAATACCTAGATCAACCCCTGCAGACGAAATGAATGCTTGCCTGAAAAATTCTAATTTATGGGCACAAGTAAAAACATTAAAATTGACTACAAATATGCGTGTCCGATTGCGAAACGATGACTCTGGTCACACATTTTCAGATTAATTGCTGGCAATTGGAAACAGAAAGCTCCCAATAGACTCAATTTCAGGACGTATACAACTACCTGCTGAATTCTGTAATTTAGTGACGTCCAAAAATGAATTGATTGAAAAAGTATTTCCCAATATTCTAAACAATTATAAAAATTATAAATGGCTAAGTGAAAGAGCGATTCTTGCACCCAAAAATATAGACGTCCACGAAATCAACAATATTGTTTTAACCAAGATTCGAGACCAGGCAGTCCTTTACAAGTCAGTCGACACAGTTTTGGAACCAAATGAGGCGGTTAATTATCCATCTGAATTTTTAAATTCCGTGGATCTTTCAGGGTTTCCACCACACGTGCTACAGCTAAAAATAGGCGTACCAATAATACTGTTAAGAAATATCAACCCACCAAAGCTTTGCAATGGCACGCGACTCGCCGTAAAAAAAAACAACAATGGAAAACGTAATAGAGGCCACAGTCTTGACAGGTTCTTTTGAGGGTGAGGCTGTTCTTATTCCTCGCATTCCCATGATTCCAACGGATCTGCCTTTTCAATTTAAAAGATTGCAATTCCCAATTCGATTAGCATTTGCAATCACCATCAACAAAGCTCAAGGTCAATCATTAGAAAAATGTGGTATAGATCTTAATACTGGTTGTTTTTCCCGTGGACAATTGTACGTTGCATTTTCGAGGCTCGGTAAAACTGACAATCTATTTATATGCAGCGACAATTGGACAGCGAAGAATGTTGTATATTCGCAAGTTTTACGCAGTTAATTTGTATTGTATCTATCTATCTATCTATCTATATAAAAACGAGTTGTGTGTATGCATGTTTGATTGTTTTTAAAAAGAGCGTTTGCATATGACGTCATTATAAGTACATAAGGCTTTGTATATGCACAGACAATGGGAAAGCCAAGAATGTTGTATATTCGCAAGTTTTACATAGTTCAAAACACATATATAAATCTATCTATATTCATAGGTGGTACACAGGGACACAATTACAATGGCGCGTAACGACATACGCGCGCGGTGGGGCTTGGGGGTCGGGGCGAAGCGCCCCTACCAACTAGGTGTTGACATCAACAGCTAGATTTGAATATAATTAACTATCAATGGCCCAGTCCAGGAAGACAAAAATAGAATTTACCTTGAAAATTTACAGCTTAACTGAGACTTTAACTTATCCTGGAAAATCATATTGGCAAACCTAAGCAAATGTAATTACGGAAAAGAAAATAGGTCATTTATATGAAAAAATAACAGTTACAGGGGTGGAAATTCAACAGTTAATCCAAAGCTGAAATTTAGAATGGGTAACCACCTTCCGGGAAGTTATGAGGTTAATAAACTCTAGGATGAGAATTTGGGAAGAACTTTCTGGGAACAGGTTAATATCAAACCAAAGAGGCTAACATTGGACAATCTAGAAAATGAATGGAATAATTTTAGGAAAATGGTCTTTGAAGCCGCAGATGGTGCCATGAGAAGGAAAGTTAGAAATACGGGTTAGACTATAAAGACCATTAAGACCACAGATGCGTGTGTATTTGTTTATTTGTTTATCTGGGGATTTTTTTCTAGGGGTGATCGCATCGATCCAGTGGTTCTAGGATGATGTGAGAGGGCTCATTCTAACGGAAATTAAAAGTTCCAGTGCCCTTTTTAAGTGACTAAATAAATGGAAGGGCAACTAGGCCTCCTGCCACACTCTTTTTTCCCCAAAGTCATCGGATCAAAATTCCAAGATAGCCCAAAATCTAATAACTATGTCTTTGAGAACGACTTAATCCCCCCCAGTCCCCGGGGGAAAGGCTGCAAGTTATGACTTTTGCCAATTGTTTAGACATAGTATTGTTTATTGGGAAGTATGATGACATTTTAAGTTTTTTTTTCTGGCGGTGGGGAGAGGGTTAAGTGAGAGAATCTTTCCATGGAGGAATTTATCATGTGCATTTTTTTTCAACTGAAAATAAGGAGTAACAATAAAACTTATAACGGAGAGAAATTTTTGTGTATATGAGGGGGTTCGTCCCCTCCTCAATACCTCGCTCTTTACGCTAAAATATTTTTAGTAATTTCAAAAGAGCTATTTATTCTAATTAAACGGCCTTTGTGATTCAAGGATCATTCTTAAAGAATTGGAGCAACATTCAAACTTTAGTGTAAAGAGATTGATGAAGGGGTGAACTCCCTCATATACGTAATAATAATATAGAAATATAGAAGTTTACTGCGTAAATTAATTTTCAAGTTACATATATTTATTACTAATAAAAACGTTCTTAAAATAAAACTAAAAGTTCTAGCGGACTATATAAGCAACCAATAAAATTGGAGGAAACCCCCTCATATACGTAATGAAAACATAAAATATAGAAATTCTTTACGTAAGTTTATTTGTAAGTTACTTATATTTATCAAACAGTTCGTGGTAACGAATTGAAGTAAGGAGCGACTCTGCTCTATAGTAACCACAAATCTGAAAAATGGAATTTTTATACCAATAGTTACATCGAAAGAATTGCATTTTGATGCTGATTTTAAATATATAAGTTTCATCAAGATTAGTTTTACCAATCAAAAGTTATGAGCCTGAGAAAATTTGCCTCATTTTAGAAAATAGGAGGAAACACCCCTTAAAGGTCATACAATGTTAACGAAAATCACGCCATCAGATTCAGCGTATCAGAGAACCTTATTGTAGAAGGTTCAAGCTCGTATCTATAAAAACGTGGAATTTCGCATTTTTTGCCAGAATACAGATCACGGATGCGTGTTTATTTGTTTTTTATGTTTTTTTTTACCCAGGGGTGATCGTATCGACCCGGTGGTCCTAGAATCTTGCAAGAGGGCTCATTCTAACGGAAATGAAAAGTTCTAGTGTCCTTTTTAAGTGACAAAAAAATTGGAGGGCACCTCGGCCCCCTCCCACGCCAATTATTTTCCCGAAATCACCGGATCAAAATTCTGATATAGCCATTTCATTCACCGTAGTCGAAAAACCTTATAACTATGTCCTCAAGGGCGACTTACTCCCCCACAGTCCCCGTGGAAGGGGCTACAAGTTATAAACTTTGACCAGTGCTTAAATATAGTAATGGTTATTTGGAAGTGTAAAGACGTTTTCAGGGGGGTTTTAAGTTTGGATGAGGGGGGTTTGAGAAAAGGGAGATATGTTGGGGGAGCTTTTCTTGGTGGAATTTGTCGTGGGGGGAGAAAATTGTCATGAAGGGAGTGCAGGATTTTCTAGCATTATACAAAAAAAAAACAATTAAAAAATAAATATGAAAAAGTTTTTTCAACTGAAAGTAAGGAGAAGTATTAAAACCTAAAATGAACAGAAATTATAACGCATATGATGGGCTCACCTCCTCCTAATACCCCGCTCTTTACGCTAAAGTATTTTTAGTAATTTCAACTACTTATTCTACGGCTTTTGTGATTCAGTGGTCATTCTTAAGAAATTGGGACAAAATTTAAGCTTTAGTGTAAAGAGCGAAGTACTGACGAGAGGGTGACCCCCCCCCCCATATACGTAATAAAAACATAAGAAAACAGAAGTCCGTTACGCAAGCTAATTTGTAAGTTACGTATATCTTTTACTAATGAAAACACTCGTAAAGAATTAAAAGTTCTAGTTGCCTTTTTAAGTAACCAAAAAATCGGAGGGCATCTAGGCCTCCTCCCCCGCTCCTTTTTTCTCAAAATCATCCAACCAAAACTTTGAGAAAGCTATTTAGCCAAAAAGGTAAAATCAATATGCTAATTTCGTTTAAGTTATTCATTTACGGAGAACCAAAATCAAAACTTGTATTAATTTAAAAATACTCAGAAATTAAATAGCAAAAGGCAAGCTTTTTCAACTGAAAGTAAGGAGCAACATTAAAATTTAAAATGAGCAGAAATTATTCTGTATATGAAAGGGGCTGTCCCACCCCTCAATGCCCCACTCTTTACACTAAAGTCTGACTCTTTCTCACAAATCTACTTTTTAAAACAATTAAACAATTTAGGGTAAAGAGCAGGGCATTGAGGAGGGAACAACGCACCGAGACAACGCACCGAGAACAAGCGCTTAAAGTGGAAAGATCGTGATGATACTTGGTGGGAAGAATAAACACTAGTCCTAGATATGTGATTGACATAACCAGACCGGATTTGCTCTCTTTGGGGGAGTTGGAGGGGGGGGGGGGGGGCAAATTGGGATAAATTAGAAAAAATGATGTATTTTTAATTACGAACGTGTGATCAGATCTTAATGAAATTTGACATTTAGAAGGACCTCGTGTCTCAGAACTCTTATTTCAAACTCCGACCTGATCCAGTGACACTGGGGGGAATTGGAGGGGGAAACCCAAAATCGTGGAAATCATTTAGAGTTTAGAAATCGGGATGAAACTTGGTGGGAAGAATTATCACATGTCCTAGATACGTTATTGACATAACCGGACCGGAACCACTCTCTTAGGGGGAGTTGGGGGATTTACTAATTTGGGCACTTCCAGATAAGCTAGGACGGTGAAATTTGGCAGGCGTATAAGGGACCAGACTAGTTTTAAATAGAAATAGTCTCTTCATCGATTTGACCTTTGTTTTTTTTTGTTTTTTTTCTTTTCCCCAGGGATCATCGTATCGACCAAGTGGTCCTAGAATGTCGCAAGAGGGCTCATTCTAACGGAAATGAAAAGTTCTAGTGCCCTTTTTAAGTGACCAAAAAAATTGGAGGCCATCTAGGCCCCCTCCCACGCTCATTTTTTCCTAAAGTCAACGGGTCAAAATTTTGAGATAGCCATTTTGTTCAGCATAGTCGAAAACCATAATAAATATGTCTTTGGGGATGACTTACTCCCCCACAATCCCTGGGGGAGGGGCTGCAAGTTACAAACTTTGACCAGTGTTTACATTAGTAATGGTTATTGGGAAGTGTACAGACGTTTTCAGGGGGATTTTATTTTGTTTGGGGTGGGGCTGAGGAGAGGGGGCTATGTTGGAGGATCTTTCCTTGGAGGAATCTGTCATGGGGGAAGAAAAATTCAATGACAAGGGCGCAGGATTCTCTAGCATTACTACAAGAAAACAATGAAAAATAAACATGAAAACGTTTTTTCAAATGAAAGGAAGAAGTAGCATTGAAACTTAAAACGAACAGAGATTATTACGCATATGAGGGGTTCTAAAAATACTTTAGCATAAAGAGCGAGGTATTTAGGAGGAGATAAATACCTTGCTCTTTATGCTAAAGTATTTTTAGTAATTTCAACTATTTATTCTACGGCATTTCTGATTCAGGGGTCATTCTTAAAGAATTGGGACAAAACTTAGGATTTAGTGTAAAGAGCGAGGTATTAACGAGGGTACAAACCCCCTCGTATACATAATAAAAATGTAAGGTTATGAAAGTTTGTTACGTAAGTTAATTCTTAAGTTACGTATATTTTTTAATAATAAAAACGTTCGTTAAAAATTAAAAGTTCTAGTTGCCTTTTTAAGTAACCGAAAAATTGGAGGGCAACTAGGCCTCCTTCTCCACCCCTTATTTCTCAATATCGTCTGATCAAAACTAAGAGAAAGCCATTTAGCCAAAAAAAGAATTAATATACAAATTTCCCTTTAATAATTTATGTGCGGAGAGCCAAAACCAAACATGCATTAATTCAAAAACGTTCAGAAATTAAATTAAAAAAAAACTAATTTTTTTAGCTGAAAGTAAGGAGCGACATTAAAACTTAAAACGAACAGAAATTAATCCGTATATGATATGAGTTGTCCCCTCATCAATCCCTCGCTCTTTACGCTAAAGTTTGACTCTTTGCCACAATTCTACTTTTTAAAACAATTAAAAGCTTTAGCGTAAAGAGCGAGGGATTGCTGAGGGGACAACTCATTTCATATACGGATTAATTTCTGTTCGTTTTAAGTTTTAATGTCGCTCCTTACTTTCAGCTAGAAAAATTAGTTTTTTTTTAAATTTAATATTTAGAAAGACCTGGTGTCTCAGAAGTCTTATGTTAAATCTTGACCAGATCTGGTGACATTGGGGGGAGTTAGAGGGATAAACCAGAAATCTTGGAAAACGCTAAGAGTGGAGATATCGTTATGAAACTTAGTGGGAAGATGCTCTTGGCTCTTCCAACCTCGTCACAAGTGCCATATGAGCTCTTCTCTCTTGCTATATAGCTCTCTACTTTTCTTTGAAAAACTTATTTTTTGGAAAGTTTTTTTTTATTTAATTTATGTTTATTTTTGATTGCCAAAGTTTTGTTATTGGTTAATATAATGAACATATCTTAAGTTTTTCATGTCTTCGGCTTAAGAATTAAAACATCCGATTCTAATCAATTTGTTATATTTAGTGTCTGGTGATTTATTTCATCATCCCCCTCAGCATCTCCTGAAAGCTTCAATTTAATACAATTAGTCGTTTTTGAGGTATTGCAGATCCACTCTTCTGACCACCGAGATGCATATAGTATATTCTATTGAGCTCAACATTCCACTCAAAACTCTCTATAAGTTTAAAATTAATGCCCATAACTACTCCTAAGATGTTGCAAACACCATTTTTACATGCTGATTGCATATAGTGTCTTTTTATTTAGTTCAACATTCCCTGAAAGTTTCAACTCAATACCCTTGCCTATCCTTGAGATATTGTAGACATACTATTTTGACAACCAGAATGCATTTGTGTCTTTTGATTTAGTTCAGAATCCTATTCGATATTTTCTGAAACATTCAATTTACTATTCTTAGCCATTCCCAAAATATTCCGGCTTTGTCCATTAACAACTGGGATGCATGTAGTGTCTGCAAGTTCAACATCCCCCTTAACATTCTCTGAATGTATCAGATTAATACTCTGCCTGAACTGTTCTTGAAATTTTGAAAATATGGTGTTTTTTTTAACCTGGATACATTTAGCGTCTTTTGATTTTGTTTAACACCCTCTTAGCATTATATGGAAGTTTTAACTTAAGACCGTAGCCGTTCCTGAGATCAATGTATATACGTTCAAATACGCCCTTTTGACAAGTTGGATGCACCTAGTGTCCTTTGATCCAGTGCAACATCCCTCTTGATTTTGAGTGAAACTATTAGTTTACTAATCTTAGCAATTCGTTTAGCCTTTTTGACAACCTGGATGCACTATGCCATTTTTACTGGCAGGATGCAATTAAACCCTTTTTTTTGTTTCGATAGTTTTAGTTGTAATAGTGGAAGTTGCAGTAGTATTTACGGCCGCAGTAGCAGTAATAGTACTAGAAATACCATCCATAGTTGCAAAAACTTGCATTCATGAAGTTTTGCACTCGTAGTGGTAATTTGTCACACTTGTAGTTTCAAGTAGTCACAGTCGCAAGTAGCAGCAGTAGCAGTCAAATTGAATTCATATTTGGAATCGCAATTAGTTGCAGTCTCAGTCCTAAGTTGTCGTAGTCACTTGTGGTCTTAATCGCACTTATTTGCAGGCTCAATTAGTCACAGTCACAAATAGTCGCAATAGTAAGTTGTTACCGTCGCAAATAGACGCAGTTGCAAATAGTCACAGTTGCAACCGCAATTAGCCTTAGTCCAAGTCACAAGTAGTCGCATTAACGGATAAAAGTAGTGATAGCTTCATTAAAAAAAAGTCACAGTCGCAGTAGCCGCCGCAAGAAGTTGCAGCCACAAACAGTCCCAGACTCAAGTAGAGGTATTTGAAGTCGCAAAAAGTCACACTTGCAGGTAGTCACAAGTATTCAGAGTTCCAGTCACAAATAATCGTAGTCGCAAGTATTCGCAGTTGCAGTCACAGTAGTAGTAGCAATAGTGGTCCTGAAAGCGTAAAGTTAATACCCTTAGCCACCGCTAAGATATTGCAGCTATACCCTTTTGATAGAAAACCAAGATCCCCTCAGAATTTTCTTAAGCTTCACCTTAAAACGCTTAGCCATTTCTGGCACACACAGGTTCAAAAATCCCCCTCTTTCCCAAAGATAAATTCTTTATCTAAAAAATTGGCACATATCATAATTTACAACCCTTTCTCCAGGGACTGTGGGGACAAAACATCCCCAGGGGTGTAGCTATTAGAACTGACTGTTTTGAACTAAGTGGCAATTCTATAATTTCCATCAATGACTTGGGGGGTCAAAAAGGACAAGGGATGTCCTTTGCCCTCCAAATGCTGCTGAGCATGCCCAGAAATTTTTAATTTAATTCCCCTAGCCTTTCCTGAGAGACTGCTGATTTGCCTTTTTGATAATCAGCAAGTATATAGTGTGATTTGATTTTGTTCAACATTCCCCTAAACATTTCCAGAAAATAGTCAGAAGTAGATGTAGTTGCATTCCCAAGCAATCGCGGTCGTAGTTGAAAGTAATCAGAATCGCCATCGGTCACATTTGCAGTCCCAGTAGTAACAGTAGTAGTGGCCCTGAAGCTATGCCAATACACATAGCATCTTTCTATTGAGTTAAGCACCCTGCTTAATATTCTCTGAGGTTCTAGCTTAGCACCTTTAGCTTTTTTTACTCACCCACGATCAAACATTCCCCTTTCCGCAATGACAAAAATTGTATGTAAAGAATGGGAAAATATGATTATTTATAACCCTTAACCCGGACGCTGTGATGGGCTTGGTATCCTTGGAAGCATAATTAGTACACCATTTGACTATTTTGAAAACAATTTTGTTTTCAAAATTTTGTTTGGTGTTGGGGGAGAGGCACCCAAGGATGGTAAGTGGGAGAGGGGGATTGATACCTTCCGCTCACTTTCGAGCATTCTCCTGAACATGCCCTGGAAGTTTCAGCTTATTACCCTAAGCCATCCCTGAGATAATGGTGATGCACCCTTGTGACAACCAGTACACAAATAGTGTTTTGATTTCATTCAATGTTCTTTCAAAAAGTATTCTCCTAAAATTATTCCACCTATCTACATTTTCAAATATTAAACTCTCCAGTGTCATATTTACCCGTTCGTGGAAAGTTCCTCTCAAATTATCATACTTAGGCCTACCAACGCAATAACTTTAAAGAAGGTAGTTATCCTTCCTAAACAGAGGAACGTCAAAGTTATCTTTGCTTGCCTTAATCTTCCAGAAAATCTTCAAATCTGATTTTTTTAATCTCAGACAAAATGAACGAACAGCTTTTCAAGAACCAATATCTCGAATCTCGTTAAAAAATAGATTAAAAAAAATACATTTGGTAGCCTCTATTACCAAGAGCTTGATATTTGCATTCATTACTACATCCCTCAAATGCAGCGTACATCAGCCAATATACTTCTACTGTCAAAAGTATGTGAACAGCTTCGTAGAAAAATCAATTTAGGAAATAACTCGTCGCTGTACAGTGAATGAAGCCATGGCTCTGGCTCTGAGGTTCTCTGGTTCTATTCTGCCTGTCGCAAGGAAGGTGCTTAAGAATCTAGTCTTTATTTTTTTTATATTTAAGGCTAGAAATCCTTGACACTAGATAATCATGGTTGCTTTTTTCGCAGTCTTTTATCTTTGTTGGTTTTCGACTGACAATGAGTAGTGATGCCCTTCTGCTTTCCACCATCGACTACCCTCGTCAAATCCCAGTCCCAGCACTGCTTTTTTAAGTTTCTTCAAGATGCAGGTGTTAATTACGTCCTAGGGAATATTTTTTAAGAGATACAAGTGTCTGTTACGTAATACGCTTTGCTTGTTACATACATGAGAGTGTTTAAAAAACCTACGAGGGCCAGGGAAAACTTTTCAGGATCCGCTAGTCAAGATGCAAACGTTACCTAATATTTTCCTTCGTTGCTATGTTTAAAAACCCTTAGGGCTTCTTTACCCTATGACTTCTAAGATTGTTACCCAGTAGTTTCTTTGATTATTCAAAGAAGGCTTCAGGGGCTTCTTTACACAACGATTTCTAAGATTGTTACAAAATAGTTTCTTTGAAACACCTATGAGGGCCAAGACTTCTTTACTACAATATTTCTTTGGGTGTTATGCAATAGGGTTGGGTTATTATATAATAAAGAGTGTTTTTCTTAAAAACCCACGAGGGATAGGAAAAAACATTCAGGGCCTGCTAGTGGGGGACCTTCAAGACGTTGGACCCCTAACGAGTAGTTTTACCAGTCCCTTACCATCCAATTCCAATGGGGGTATAGCAAGTAATTCCAATAGGGCCCTAGAATGTAATTCAATTCGGGGCCTATCATCCAGTTTCACCGAGCCCCTAACCTAACCACCGAGAGCACCTAGCGTCCGATGTCACTGGGGGGCGCTAGCCCAAATATCCAATTCCATCGGGTAGCCTTACATCCAATTTGATCGAGGCCCCCAATCTGAACCAGGAGGAGCCCCTAGGAACCAATTTTAATGGGGGTCCTTGTATCCAATTCCTGTGAGGCCTAGCATCCAATTTCATTGAACCCAATCCTAACCACCAGGGGGCCCCTAGCAACCAATTCCAACGGAAGCCCAGCATACAATTTCATCGAGCCCCTAACCTAACTACCAGGGGCCCTAAAATACAATTTTATTGGGGGCCCCTTCATCCAATTCTATCAGAGAGACACCTAACAACCAATTTCACCGACCAGACGTTTCTTAAGATGTTTCAAGATTTATTTGGTTGTTATGCAATAGGGGAATATTTACTTATGCTAAGGATGATGCAATATTGCATGACATGCTAGACTTCAGGGAAGCCATGGGGGATCCCTTGTTGTCACTGTTGAGGGTGCGCATGTGGGTTGTTACGTAATGACAATGCACACGTGGGTTCCTACCAGTGCTGCAACAAGTACTCCAAATTTTTACTTAAGTATCTAATATTAAGTACTCACTGTTTTTTTTTACTTAAATATAATGTAATAAGTACTTTCCAAATTCTTATTTAATTATAAAATATCAAGCACTTGCCAAAATTGTGCTTAAGTATTACTTCAAGTACTACTTCAAGTATTTATTATATATATATATATATATATATATATATATATATATATATATATATATATATATATATATATATATATATATATATATATATATATACATATATTTCTGATAAAAAATCCATGCTACCTTTTTATAAAGCCATTCTGAAGGCATCTTATCTCCCTCCCTTGCCTATAAAATGTCCCGTGTCATTCCTCTCCTGGAAATCTTAATCAAGAACCAGAATTTCCGGTTTATGGTTTTAACCGTTTCCCTTGTTCGGCTGGTACACACCCAATGAATTCCAAGAAATTAATCTTAACCAATTTTCAAAACAACGGCATGAAAGGAAAAGACTATCAAAACAATTAGGTGGAGTCAAAAAACTCTTCCTTGGATCAGACATATCACATGACAGGATTAACACAGTGCACGTAGAGTTGAACTTCTGGTGATTAGTGTTCAGTCAGATCTGGTCCGTTTAAAAAAATACACGGTTATTCTGAAACATGTGGGAATGATAAAAAAATATTAAAAATATTTTTTTCTCTTGTTTGGCTGGTAGACACAAAACGAAGTCCAACAAATAATCCAAACCAATTTTCAATACAACGGCTTGAAAGAAAAAGACTATCAAAACAATTAATTATAGTAAAAAAACTTCTGATTGGATCAGACAGATCACATGACAGGATTAATACAGTCTACATAGAGTTGAACCTCAGGCGATTAGTGTTCAGTCAAATATGGCACGTTTGAAAAAATACAGAGTTATTCTGAAACATGTCGGAATGGTGGAAAAAATATTGAAAATAGAAAAATAAACTTTCGATTGGCTTTAAAACAGATAAATGTAATAAAGTTGTCCATTCTCTGGCTCAATAAGTAAAAAACTTAGCAACAAGAAAACTCAAATATAGAAGTAAGGAGCCGAGTGAGTCAGTTGCAGACTTTTTTAATAAGAGAAATCAAAGCTCAATAATCAACAATCAAAAATCAATTGATGACGTGTCTCGCCCCCGGTACCTTTACAAGGAAACTCCCTCCCGTTTTCAAGTTAAATTTCAGACACGCTATGAAAATGTATGGCATCTATATCCTTTGGCTGGTTTTTACTCAAGCAAGCCGCATACTGTGTAGTCAATTCAGATGGTCGGTAAAACTCTCTACAAACATATATTATAAAATCACGGGCCTGCAGCAAGCCCGCTGATTCAAATGCATTCCATACGGCTGGTGAAACTGCAGAATGAATGAATGAATCAATGAATGAACTTTATTATCCGTAAAAGTATAAAAACACAAAGTACGGAGTATTATAAATAAACAAAAACGATAAACAGCAAGAAAAATTCGAACTAACAAAAGACAACATGAACTAACTAACCAGTATCAATATGGAAAAAAGGCTGCAGAGGGTCGTAAACGTGAATAAAGTAGATTTTTTTTTTACATAAATCATCATTGGAAGACAGAATCCAAGAAGGCATATCTATTTAACCAAATCGAGCATTATTTTTCTGTTTTGGTGTCATCTAGGAAGCCGGAGGAGGAATTTGCAATATCTGAAATAAGCCGCACGGGGATTTTTCTTACGAAACAGATGAGCCATGCCTGATAAAAACAAAAGCACAGGGGTGCAATAAGCGTTCTAAATCATGCACAAACCGTTGCGGTTGTAGCAGCTTTTGTTGGGGATATTTTTCCATAAGCGACGCGTAGGTTTTTCATGGCTTGATTCACTAGGGATGAAAAGGTAGCGGAAAGTGTTGGATGGAACGACCGCACAAGGGCCATTAAAACAAATAAACATTTACTGACATATTTACTGTCAGCATTAACTGACAGTCCAATCTTAGATAGTTCATTGGTTAATATAGTAAAATTAGAAAGCAATCCACGGCGAGTCCGGGCAACAAGAAGAACATCGTCTGCATATGCAACAGAAAACAAACCAATATTACCGTAAGAAACAGAACTTTTAAGGGGACGCAGGAACGATGCAAGCACTTATTTAAATATACTAGAAGACAATACGTCAGAAGTTGCAACCTATCTATTTCTAGCAGTAGTTTTCACACCATGAAGTGGCAAAAACCATGAGACTAAGTCGAAAATCTTCTGAGAAAAAAGGAATGAAAACAAGAGCTGAGAGCTCATATGGCACTTGTGACGAGGTCGGAAGAGCCAAGAGCTCATATGGCATGAACTGTAGCAAAATTATAAGAATCAATAGATTAATTTAAAAGAAAAATCAGAGGGTTAATGCTGGTCGGCGTTTAAAATAAAAGCTATGACACACAAGGTCCTTTTAAATATCAAAATTCATCAAGATCCGATCACCCACTCGCAAGTTGAAAATACCTCATTTTTCTAATTTTCCTCCCCCTTCAGCCCCCTCAGATGGTTGAATCGGGGAAATCAACTTTATCAAGTTAATTTGTGCAGGTCCCTGACACGCCTACCAATTTTATTGTCCTGGCACGTCCAGAAGTACCGAACTCGCCAAAGCACTGGGCCCCCCTAACTACCCCAAAGAGTGTGGATCTAATCCGGTTTCGTCAATCACGTACCTAAGACATTTGCTTGTTCTACCCACCAAGTTTCATCCCGATCTCTCCACTCTAAGCGTTTTCCAAGATTTCCGGTTTCCCCTTCCAACCCTCCCCCAATGTCACCAGAACTGGTTGGCGTTTGAAATAAGAGATCTGAGACATGAGTTCCTTCTTAATATCAAATTCAAAAATACCTCACGAACGGTCATCCGCTCATAAGTTAAAAATACCTCAACTTTTGTAATTTTTCCGAATTAACACCCCTTCCGACTCCCCCAAAGATAGCGAATCCTTTTGGTTATGTCAATCACGTATCTAAGACTTGTGCCTATTCTTCTCACCAAGTTTAATCCTGATCACTCCACTCTGAGCGTTTTCAAAGATTTCCGGTCCTACTTTCTACTACATTAGAAAAAAATAACATTGTAATAGGCAGTTGCATCTAATGCAGCAAAAATCAATAGTATTGGGATGCTTTTGCGCTCTCATGCAGAAAGGTCGGAAACATTCGATCACTTTAACTATTCTATTAAGTGGGACTTGAGAATTCCTCCGTGTGTGGAATTGATTATTTCATCTAATCTATTTCTCAAATCAAAATATTAGAAAGGCTTTCATAATCCAGTTGGTAAACGCTCCATTCCATTGGATGGAAATCTTTTCAAATTCTAATGTAGTCATAAAATCTTTTGAATATAAGGGTCCTCTGAGAAAAAACGCATTGAAATAAAAATCTCTTGAAGTATTATGTAGGAACCAGTGCTGTCTCTTACTTGAAGTACTATTACTTGAAGTACTACTTAAATAAAATTTTACATTACTTGTACTAGTTCTTAAGTAAAAACTCTAGGGTGTACTTATTACTTGATACTTAAGTAAGATTACGAAATACTTAATACTTGAAATACTTTTAACGTACTTATTTTTCAAACGCTTTACCTTTGACACGAAAATTTTGTGTGTGTATGCTCTGGCAATGTTTGTGATACCAGAACTTGATATGAGCCCTGATCTTAGGCATCTTTGGTCTAGTTTTCATTCGGATCCGTTACTCCTTGTGAAAGCTATACTAAATTAAACAGAAAACTTAAATTTTTCAGGAATTAAAACTCACTCCCCTTGTTAAATTTGAGCTAGGGTCTTTATCTCAAAACTTGATATGTGTCATGGTCTTAGGCCTATTGGTCCAATTTTCATTCAGATCCATCACTCCAGTCGCAAGTTACTCTGAACTAAACGAAAAACTATTTTTAGCAGGTAAAGCCTTCTCCCCCCTGTTTTATTTGAGCTAGGGTCTTCATCTTTCTACTTGATGTGTCTCATGATCCTTGGCACCAAATTTTTCCATCAAAATTTTCATCAAAATCCAACCAGTGTTTCTCCCCCTATACGTGATTACACAGACGGATGGACAGACAGACAGACGGACGGACGGATTTTGCAACGTGTTAGGTAGCCATGTTGGCTAATTGGATCCAAAAAAAGGAAAATAATGGCATATCATCATCCAGATATCATCATCTATTTGGATAGTGGAAAATATCCATCAAGATAGGTTTTTGAGATCTGTCTGTCTGTCCGCCCGTCTGTGCAATCAAGTATAGCGGGAGAACTGTTAGTCAGATTTGTATTGAAATTAAACTATTTGGATTAAAATTGAGCTTCATTAAGGCGATGGGGCTTTAAATGTAAAAAAAAATCGGTTTTTCATTTGATTCACTGTAAATTGCCTATGGAGATGAATTTTGATGAAAATTGAATATAGATGCCTAAGAGTATGATATGCATCGAGTTCTGGGATGGAGACTCAAGCTTAGTTAAAAGTTGAGTTTTTCATTTAATTCAGTGTAGCTTGCGAGAGATTGATGGATCTCAGAGAAGATTGAACCAAAGGTGCCTAAGACCGTGACAAGCATCGAGTTTTGAGATGAAACCCTAGCTCAAATAGAACGAAGCGCAGTGAGCTTTAAGTGCTGAAAAAAGTCAAGCTTTTGGTTTAATTTAGTACAACTTGCGAATGGAGCAACGGATCCAAATGAAAGCTAGACCAAAGATGACCAGGATCAGGGCTCATATCGAGCTCTGATATGACAAGCCCAATCTAAAATAGGGCAAGGGGGAGGGGGTTTCAAGTTTTAAGAAAGTCGAGTTTTCCTTCAATTTAGTAGGGCCTATAACTACTTCCACTAATTAAAAGTTGAGTTTTTCATTTAATTCAGTGTAGCTTGCGAGAGATTGATGGATCTCAGTGAAGATTGAACCAAAGGTGCCTAAGACCGTGACAAGCATCAAGTTTTGAGATGAAAACCCTAGCTTAAATAGAACGAGGGGGAGTGAGTTTTAAGTGCTGAAAATAGTCAAGCTTTTGGTTTAATTTAGTATAACTTGCGGATGGAGCAACGAATCCAAATGAAAGCTAGACCAAAGATGACCAGGATCAGGGCTCATATCGAGCTCTGATATCACAAGCCCTATCTAAAATATGGCAAGGGGGAGGGGGTTTCAAGTTTTAAGAAAGTCGAGTTTTTCTTCAATTTAGTAGGGCCTATAACTACTTCCACCCATGGCTTGCCCAAAGCCTGGAAATGACCCTTTTCCAAAATAAGTCATACTGAAGATAACCTTCAACCAAATATTCCGTCCCCAGAGAAAAATTACTTTGTATGGCACTTGGTTTATCAAGTGACATACAGTGATCGCAAATTCTGTAGGTGTGTCGGTCTGTCAGTCCCGGTCTTGCAAGTTTAGGCACTTCCAGATAAGCTAGGACGATGAAATTTGGCAGGCGTATCAGGGACCAGACCAGATTAAATTTGAAATAGTTGTTTCCCCGATTCGACCATCTGGGGACGGTTAATTTGGAAAAATTAGATCGAATCTTAATTAAATCTGATATTTAGAAGGATATCATGTCTCAGAGCTCTTAATTTAAATTCTGACCGGATCAGGCGACATTGGAGGGGGAAACCTGAAATCTTGGAAAACGCTTAGAGTGGAGGGATCGGGGTGAAACTTAGTGGGAAAAATCAGCACAAGTCTTAGATAAGTGATTGACATAAACAGAACGAATTCACTTTCTTTTGGGGAGTTGGGGGAAGGGTTAATTCTGAAAAATTAGAAAAAAAATTTAATTATGAAAAAAACAGGTAAATGAAGTATTTTTAACTTTCGAAGGAGTGATAGGATCTTGAATTTCATCGGATGAAATTTCATATTATAAGGACCTCGTAACTCAGATCTCATGTCTTAAATCCCCACCGGATCAAATGTCATTGGCGGGATTTGGGGGGAAGGGGACCGGAAATCTTTGAAAACGCTCAGAGTGGAGTGATCAGGATTAAACTTGGTGAGAAGAATAGGCACAAGTCTTAGATACGTGATTGACATAACCAAAAGGATTCGCTATCTTTGGGGGAGTCGGAAGGGGTGTTAATTCGGAAAAATTACAAAAGTTGAGGTATTTTTAACTTATGAGCGGATGACCGTTCGTGAGGTATTTTTGAATTTGATATTAAGAAGGAACTCATGTCTCAGATCTCTTATTTCAAACGCCAACCAGTTCTGGTGACATTGGGGGAGGGTTGGAAGGGGAAACCGGAAATCTTGGAAAACGCTTAGAGTGGAGAGATCGGGATGAAACTTGGTGGGTAGAACAAGCAAATGTCTTAGGTACGTGATTGACGAAACCGGATTAGATCCATACTCTTTGGGGTAGTTAGGGGGGCCCAGTGCTTTGGCGAGTTCGGTACTTCTGGACGTGCTAGGACAATAAAATTGGTAGGCGTGTCAGGGACCTGCACAAATTAACTTGATAAAGTTGATTTCCCCGATTCAACCATCTGAGGGGGCTGAAGGGGGAGGAAAATTAGAAAAATGAGGTATTTTCAACTTGCGAGTGGGTGATCGGATCTTGATGAATTTTGATATTTAAAAGGACCTTGTGTGTCATAGCTTTTATTTTAAACGCCGACCAGCATTAACCCTCTGATTTTTCTTTTAAATTAATCTATTGATTCTTATAATTTTGCTACAGTTCATGCCATATGAGCTCTTGGCTCTTCCGACCTCGTCACAAGTGCCATATGAGCTCTCAGCTCTTGTTTCATTCCTTTTTTCTCAGAAGATTTTCGACTTAGTCTCATGGTTTTTGCCACTTCATGGTGTGAAAACTACTGCTAGAAATAGATAGGTTGCAACTTCTGACGTATTGTCTTCTAGTATATTTAAATAAGTGCTTGCATCGTTCCTGCGTCCCCTTAAAAGTTCTGTTTCTTACGGTAATATTGGTTTGTTTTCTGTTGCATATGCAGACGATGTTCTTCTTGTTGCCCGGACTCGCCGTGGATTGCTTTCTAATTTTACTATATTAACCAATGAACTATCTAAGATTGGACTGTCAGTTAATGCTGACAGTAAATATGTCAGTAAATGTTTATTTGTTTTAATGGCCCTTGTGCGGTCGTTCCATCCAACACTTTCCGCTACCTTTTCATCCCTAGTGAATCAAGCCATGAAAAACCTACGCGTCGCTTATGGAAAAATATCCCCAACAAAAGCTGCTACAACCGCAACGGTTTGTGCATGATTTAGAACGCTTATTGCACCCCTGTGCTTTTGTTTTTATCAGGCATGGCTCATCTGTTTCGTAAGAAAAATCCCCGTGCGGCTTATTTCAGATATTGCAAATTCCTCCTCCGGCTTCCTAGATGACACCAAAACAGAAAAATAATGCTCGATTTGGTTAAATAGATATGCCTTCTTGGATTCGGTCTTCCAATGATGATTTATGTAAAAAAAAAATCTACTTTATTCACGTTTATGACCCTCTGCAGCCTTTTTTCCATATTGATACTGGTTAGTTAGTTCATGTTGTCTTTTGTTAGTTCGAATTTTTCTTGCTGTTTATCGTTTTTGTTTATTTATAATACTCCGTACTTTGTGTTTTTATACTTTTACGGATAATAAAGTTCATTCATTGATTCATTCATTCATTCTGCAGTTTCACCAGCCGTATGGAATGCATTTGAATCAGCGGGCTTGCTGCAGGCCCGTGATTTTATAATATATGTTTGTAGAGAGTTTTACCGACCATCTGAATTGACTACACAGTATGCGGCTTGCTTGAGTAAAAACCAGCCAAAGGATATAGATGCCATACATTTTCATAGCGTGTCTGAAATTTAACTTGAAAACGGGAGGCAGTTTCCTTGTAAAGGTACCGGGGGCGAGACACGTCATCAATTGATTTTTGATTGTTGATTATTGAGCTTTGATTTCTCTTATTAAAAAAGTCTGCAACTGACTCACTCGGCTCCTTACTTCTATATTTGAGTTTTCTTGTTGCTAAGTTTTTTAAACATAGCAACGAAGGAAAATATTAGGTAACGTTTGCATCTTGACTAGCGGATCCTGAAAAGTTTTCCCTGGCCCTCGTAGGTTTTTTAAACACTCTCATGTATGTAACAGGCAAAGCGTATTACGTAACAGACACTTGTATCTCTTAAAAAATATTCCCTAGGACGTAATTAACACCTGCATCTTGAAGAAACTTAAAAAAGCAGTGCTGGGACTGGGATCTGACGAGGGTAGTCGATGGTGGAAAGCAGAAGGGCATCACTACTCATTGTCAGTAGACAACCAACAAAGATAAAAGACTGCGAAAAAAGCAACCATGATTATCTAGTGTCATGGATTTCTAGCCTTAAATATAAAAAAAATAAAGACTAGATTCTTAAGCACCTTCCTTGCGACAGGCAGAATAGAACCAGAGAACCTCAGAGCCAGAGCCATGGCTTCATCCACTGTACAGCGACGAGTTATTTCCTAAATTGATTTTTCTACGAAGCTGTTCACATACTTTTGACAGCAGAAGTATATTGGCTGATGTACGCTGCATTTGAGGGATGTAGCAATGAATGTAAATATCAAGCTGTTGGTAATAGAGGCTACCAAATGTATTTTTTTTAATCTATTTTTTTAACGAGATTCGAGATATTGGTTCTTGAAAAGCTGTTCGTTCATTTTGTCTGAGATTAAAAAAATCAATTTGAAGATTTTCTGGAAGATTAAGGCAAGCAAAGATAACTTTGACGTTCCTCTATTTAGGAAGGATAACTACCTTCTTTAAAGTTATTGCGTTGGTAGGCCTAAGTATGATAATTTGAGAGGAACTTTCCACGAACGGGTAAATATGACACTGGAGAGTTTAATATTTGAAAATGTAGATAGGTGGAATAATTTTAGGAGAATACTTTTTGAAAGAACATTGAATGAAATCAAAACACTATTTGTGTACTGGTTGTCACAAGGGTGTATCACCATTATCTCAGGGATGGCTTAGGGTAATAAGCTGAAACTTCCAGGGCATGTTCAGGAGAATGCTCGAAAGTGAGCGGAAGGTATCAACCCCCCTCTCCCACTTACCATCCTTGGGTGCCTCTCCCCCAACACTAAACAAAATTTTGAAAACAAAATTGTTTTCAAAATAGACAAATGGTGTACTAATTATGCTTCCAAGGATACCAAGCCCATCACAGCGTCCGGGTTAAGGGTTATAAATAATCATATTTTCCCATTCTTTACATACAATTTTTGTCATTGCGGAAAGGGGAATGTTTGATCGTGGGTGAGTAAAAAAAGCTAAAGGTGCTAAGCTAGAACCTCAGAGAATATTAAGCAGGGTGCTTAACTCAATAGAAAGATGCTATGTGTATTGGCATAGCTTCAGGGCCACTACTACTGTTACTACTGGGACTGCAAATGTGACCGATGGCGATTCTGATTACTTTCAACTACGACCGCGATTGCTTGGGAATGCAACTACATCTACTTCTGACTTGGGTATAACATGATACCGCTCCCCCTCCCATTCCCAGGGGAAAGGTGTTTAAGTTATAAAATTTACCCACTGTTTACACATCCTATTTATAATGTGATTCATGTATACATTTTTGAGTGGGGAAGGATAAATTTTCTACTGGGGGTTTGTGCACGGGGGAGTTTTCCATGGGAAGGGAAGTTTTTAGAGAGTAAACTTGTCAGGGAAAATTATCAAATGCGGGTATTTGCCATAATTTTTATACAAAATTCTTTTTATGTCTTGCTTTCTCTTTCCCGTCTCAATTTTTCGAGCGGAATGGCTAAAAATTATTCAGTGTAAATTTTAACCGGGATTGAATTGTCTAGAGCAGTGGTTCTCAACCGGGGTCCATATGGACCCCTATGGGTCCATGTAGCATTTCAGGGGGTCCACAGGCAAAACACAACAAATTGGGGGTCCACAATGATATTTTGGGGGTCCATGAAGAAAACCAACTGAGAACACTCTTTATTTTTGAAAATTTAATTTCTACTGTAATTTACTGTTCACTTTATATTGTGTTCACTGCCTGATACACCGTCATCACTTAGTTGCAAAGAAAATGAGTGCAAGTCTGCATGATGCCCTTACTGTTGTAATAAAAGTAGCTAACCATATTAAATCAAATTCTCTCCGAGACCACCTTTTTCGTGAACTCTGTAAGCAAAATCGAGAAAAGTTTGGGCGGCTTGTATCAAACAGTTCGTGGTAACGAGCTGTAGTAAGGAGCGACCCGGCTCAATAGTAACCAAAACTCTAAAAATTGAATTATGATAACAATAGCTACATAAAAAGGATCGCATTTTAGTGTTGATTTTAAATATACAAGTTTCATCAAGTTTAGTCCTACCTATCAAAAGTTACAAGCCTCAGAAAATTTGCGTTATTTTAGAAAATAGGGGGAAACACCCCCTAAAAGTCACAGAATCTTCACGTAAATTACACCATCAGATTCAGCGCATCAGTGAACCCTACTGTAGAAGTTTCAAGCTCCTATCTAATGTGGAATTTTGTACTTTTTGCCAGAAGGCAGATCACGGATGCGTGTTTATTTGTTAGTTTTTTTTTTTCAGTGGTAATCGTATCGACCCAGTTGTCCAAGAATGTTGCGAGAGGGCTCATTCTAACGGAAATGAAAAGTTCTAGTGCCCTTTTTTAAGTCACCACAAAAATTGGAGGGCACCTAGGCCCCCTCCCACGCTGATTATTTTTCCAAAGTCAACGGATCAAAATTCTGAGACAGCCATTTTATTCAGCGTAGTCGAAAAACCTTATAACTATGTCTTTGGGGACGACTTACTCCCCCACAGTCTCCGTGGGAGGGGCTACAAGTTGCAAACTTTGACCAGGGCTTACATATAGTAATACTACTACTACTACTAATAACTCACTGCAGCACCAAGCCGCCTGAGGCCAACACAGCTACGCACGCTCCTCCTCCAACCTAATCTATTTAAAGCCTCCCTCTTTACACCCTCCCAGGAAGTTCCCATTTCCTTTAAATCTTTATTTATGACATCCTCCCAACCCAGACAAGGACGAACTGCTTTCCGTGTAGCCCCAGACGGTTGGCCAAAAAGGACAAAGTGTACAGGCGTTTTCAGGAGGATTTTTTTTGGTTGGGAGGAGGGGTTGACAAGAGGGGGACATGCTGGGGGAACTTTCCATCGAGGAATTTGTCATGGGGGAAGAAACTTTCCACGAAGGGAGCGCAGGATTTACTAGCATTATTTAAAGAAAAGAACAATGAAAAAATTAATATGAAAAAGTTTTTTTTCAGCTGGAAGTAAGGAGCAGCATTAAAACTTAAAACGAACAAAAATTATTACCCATATGAGGGACTTACCTCCTTCTAATACCTCACTCTTTACGCTAAAGTATTTTTTTGCAATTTCAACTATTTATTCTACGGCATTTTTGATTCAGGGGTCATTCTTAATGAATTGGGACAATATTTAAGCTTTAGTGTAAAGAGCGAGGTACTGACGAGGGGGCAAATCCCCTCATATATGTAATGAAAACATGAGAATACAAAATTTCTTTACATAAGTTAATTTATAAGTTACGTATATCTTTTACTAATAAAATGATTCGTAAAAAATGTAAAAGTTCTAGTTGTCTTTTTAATTAACCAAAAAATCGGAGGGTAACTAGGCTTCCTCCCTCGTTCTTTTTTTCTCAAAATCATTCTATCAAAATTATGAGAAAGCCATTTAGCCAAAAAAAAATACAAATGCAAATTTTGTTTTAATTTTTCCTCTGCGGAGAGCCAAAATCAAAATATACATTGATTTAAAAATCTTCAGAAATTAAATAAAAAAAACAAGTTTTTTTAACTGAAAGTAAGTAGCGACATTAAAACTTAAAACGAACAGAAATTACTTCGTATATGAAAGGGGTTTCTTCCTCATCAACACCTCGCTCTTTACGCTAAAGTTTTTTACTGTTTTAAAAAGAAGAGTTGAGTGAAAGAGTCAAACTTTAGCGTAAAGCGCGGGGCGTTGATGAGGAAGCAGCCCTTTCATATACGAAGTAATTTCTGTTCGTTTTAAGTTTTAATGTCGTTCCTTACTTTCAGTTAAAAAAACTTGTTTTTTTTATTTAATTACACACAGAGGTGAGATGGCTATCAAAGGGGAATTGTCTTAAACGTTTCATTGCACTTTGGGATTCTAGTGCTTCCTTTCTTGCTGACGCACAACTTGGAGCAAAACTGCTTTCAAGTAAATGTGATGTGTTTTACTTATTAGATATATCTGAAAAATTTAATTCACTTAATAAACAGCTCCAAGAAAATAATTCTGATCTGATATCAAGTAAAAGTGCTATTGCTGCTTTTCTAAGGAAACTACAGCTGTATAAGAATAATATCAGGCGCCGTGCGTTTGAACAGTTTCCTTGTTTGGCCTGTATTAACAGTGATTTACAAGATGATGATCTTGCATTAAATGGTGAATATTTGGAAAATATACATGAAGATATGGTAATTCAGGTTGGCGACTTACTCGGGATGGATATACTGATTTGGGTTTCAATTCCTTTCGAAGTTAATGTTGCCGAAATAGACATATCTTTGCAAGAGCCCCTCAACGAAATACAAAGTGATGAAATAATGCATGCAAAATTCAAAGATCACAAAGTACAATATATGGAAAACAAATAATGTTGCTACAAAGTACCCTTTGCTGTGGCATAAACTATGTTATTGCTTTTCCTACATCTTATCTTATTGAAGCGGGATTTAGTCGTCTTGTTTTCTTATAGTAATGCTAGAGAATCCTGCGCCCTTGTCATTGAATTTTTCTTCCCCCATGACAGATTCCTCCAAGGAAAGATCCTCCAACATAGCCCCCTATCCTCAGCCCCACCCCCAAACAAAATAAATTCCCCCTGAAAGCGTCTGTACACTTCCCAATAACCATTACTATATGTAAACACTGGTCAAAGTTTGTAACTTGCAGCCCCTCCCCCAGGGATTGTGGGGGAGTAAGTCATCCCCAAAGACATAGTTATTTTGGTTTTCGACTATGCTGAACAAAATGGCTATCTCAAAATTTTGATCTGTTGACTTTGGGAAAAAATGAGCGTGGGAGGGGGCCTAGATGAGCTCTAATTTTTTTGGTCACTTAAAAAGGGCACTAGAACTTTTCATTTCCGTTAGAATGAGCCATCTTGCGACATTCTAGGACCACTTGGTCGATACGATGACCCCTGGGGAAAAGAAAAAAAAACAAACAAATAAACACGCACCCGTGATTTGTCTTCTGGCAAAAAATATAAAATTCCACATTTTTATAGGTAGGAGCTTGAAACTTCTACAGTATGGTTCTCTGATACGCTGAATCCGATGGTGTCATTTTCGTTAAGATCCTACAACTTTTAGGGGGTGTTTCCCCCTATTTTCCTAAATAAGGCAAATTTTCTCAGGCTCGTAACTTTTGATGGGTAAGACTAAACTTGATGAAACTTATATATTTAAAATAAGCATTAAAATGCGATTCTTTTAATGTAGCTATTGATATCAAAATTCAATTTTTTAGAGTTTTGGTTACTATTGAGCCGGGTCGCTCCTTACTACAGTTCGTTACCACGAACTGTTTGATATATGTAGTTTGATTTCAAATGTGGAAAACCTGTTTGATGGCACTGGCTGAAAGCTGCCATCAGAAGAGCACAAAAAAGAAAAATTAAGAAACACAATCATTGAAATAAAAAAAGTCCTAGAGTACTCACTTCTAGGAAGTTCAACCAAGATAGAACAGAAATCAAAGTAGAAGTTCAATCAGCGCAGAAGAGAAATCAACATGAAACACGGCAATTCATTCAGGTAAAAAGAAATCAAGAGCATGTTTTAATGTCATTCTTTTTTGGCAGCTAACTTGACTCTGATCAAAAAAAGATTCATATGTGTTCCAATAACTTGTAATAATATTTTTAGGCGAAAATCTAGACCGCTCCGAGACAATGAAAGGAACAGGAAGCTTACTTAAAGGACAACGAGTATTATATGGTCAGACTGAGGGAGGGCCAGGAAAAAATGATTTGAAAAAATCTGGTTGAAGATCCTTTAGATAATGGACACGGAAATGCATACATTGAAAAGCCAAAATTTGTCTAACCAGACTGATATTAAAATAACTGTAAAGACTACTAGTTGGAGATTTACCAGGGAGAGATTCACAATAGGAGAAATATGTGACTGAAACGTACTCAAATAAATAATCGAACAATATTTCATATTCGAATGAACAAGAGAAAAATAGGTGGATTTTAAAGCATAAAAAGGACGAAAAAATTTAACACGATGGATTACACATGCGTTCCTTCCTAACTTAAGCCTTAGGCTAGTGATATGAGCTTGCCAGCTTAAATTCTGGTCAACAATGATTCCAAAATACCGATTTGCTTGCACTCTATTTATTCTTATTACTCGACATCAAAATGCGACTTCAACCTCTTGTAACGTTTTGAACTTTTACTTAGATGGCTATTTTGTCGACCGAAGGAACAGGTTTTTAACTACTCATTTGGAAGAAAAGCAAATTGAATAAATGAAGCAAAATTGAACTTGAAATTGCGTGATCCTTGTAAAAATTTTTTCTAAAGATTGCTCATTTAAAAGAGCGGCCCAAAACATGTCTACTATCTAAAAATAGTTTTAAAACAATATTGCCTGTGGAAAAACTTTTTTTTTTAGTCTAACCTTGCATAAAAGTAACCTGAGCATTTAACCACATGAAAGTATTTTTTTTCTTCGTGGAAGTGAAGTCGGATTTGAGATAAAATTCAGCTGAGTATTTGTCCACATAAAGACACTTTATTTCGTGATGTAAGTGAAACCTTGCCGCTGCAGGGAGATTCTGCACCTTTCTGCTAAAGTATCCGAAACCTCGTAATTACACTGTCACTGCTCAGATTTCATTTTTCCTAGTAACATAAATCCTGTTGAATTTGTTATACTGAAAACTTCGCAAAGTCCTTCAAAACTGACAAGTAGACATTTCAAAAGTTTACTTAACTATCAAACGCTTATACTTTTGGATGTAATGATGTTAAAAATAGAAATATCCAGTCCCCTTTTCAAATAGAGAAGCGAAGCTGATCATTGCAAAAATGATTGCTTTAGGTCATTTTTGTGGTATCGCATAAATTTAATTAGTGTTTGGATTGTATTCTGTTTTGTTTTTCAAAATGTACACATGTATTCAAATTTTGTACTGATTTCAGGTTAGGTGAAATTGACATTTGTGCTTTTATAGAGCGTGACATTCTAAGAAGGTTTTAATAAAAACCTAAATGTGTATTTTTACAAGAACACAAGATGTTCATTTCTATTTTCTTGACATAATTTTGCCGGGAGGAGTAATTTATTTTCTGATATCATTTGGAATAATACCAAGCTGTATATTTAGTACGCTAAGACACTTTTTTTTATCATTTGACATAAAACCAAGCGTCCGTAGTAAAATTTTGCTCCTTTTGAACTTAACTTTACATAGACACCAGAAGGCGGATTGAGCTACCCCCCCCTCTGTAAAAATACTTTCGCTTTCGTAACAATAAGACTTTATAAAAAGTATCAAAATAGGACAATTGAAGATTGTGTTACAAGTGAAAAATGTGTCTATATAGATTTCGGGAAAAACAAAGCTCCTGGTTGCCCATGCCCCCCCCCCTAGAAAAAATCTTGTTGGTGGCTCTGTAGCTCTGAAAGACTATAATTGCTTTTCCACTAAGATCACCAACACCGCCACCCAGTCTTTAAATCTCTAGTGTTGATTTATTGTTGGATTGCTTCTTTATAAGATTTAGTGGCTTTTTTGTCTATCCTATATTTGGTACACTCTTTGATTTCAGGTCAGAATTGCATGACCGTTCATAGAAGCTTTTGTCTGTATTTAGAAGCTTTCTGTCATGGTCTTGGCCATCATTTAAGGGTACTTATTAGGCAAGTGGATGCTCTTGATAAACAGACCAAGTTAACGGATGCCTTAAAAGAAAAGAAAGATGAAGAGTATAAGGTAAAGGCCAAAATCACAACAAGGGGCGGTGAAGGGACGAGTTTAGACCATGAACTTGAAATTGTTTCAATTTGAAATGAAGAAATTGTTTCTTATGTTTCTGTGTTTATAACTACTTTTAAAATTGGGCCTCAGTCTCAGTTCTGGCAACAGTACAAAGGGTTAGCAAAAGCAAATAGAAATTCTCAACCTTGTGTATTTCTTTATTTGGGGTGGCGTAATGGCAACAAGGGGCTATTTTTTCAGTTCTGGAGACAGTCATTTGGCCTTTGGACTATTTTGAACAAAATGACTATTTCGAAATTTTGACTGGGTGCATTTTCGAAAAAAGGGGGGATGTTAGATTGCCCTTTGATCACTTTTATCTCGTAATTAAGAACTAGAAGTTTCAATATCCAATTGAATGATCCCTCCCCAAAATTAATACGACCACCCCTTCTACAAAAACCTTATATGTTAACAATGGACATTTTGTATAAGTTAAAACCCCTGCCCTGGGGGCTTTGGGGGATTTTTCAGCCCCTTAGTTACAGATTTTTGAATTTTGGATCATTTTGAAAAAAAATTTGTAGTTTCAAAATTTTATGCATCTGGGGAAGAAAGCGTGTGAGGGGGAGGGGCTGGTTTTCCTAGAATCACTTTCGACTCTAAGAAAGGGCAAAATAAATTTCGATTTCCAATGGAATGAGTCACATCAAAAGTTTCTATGACCAAGCCTTCCATAAATCCTTATTTGTCCCTGGGTATCAACTTAGAACCCTTGGCCCCGGGCTTTGTGAGACTCTCTCAACCCTAGAAGTATCGTTATATTATGCATGCACTATTTTCCAGAAAATGCATATCTCAAAATTTAGATCGAATTCATTTGAGAAAAAAGGGCGTTGGGGGATGGGGGCGGGGTTTGTTACCCTTCAATCACTTTTGGCTCTTATAAAATAAATATAATTTTGAGTTTCTAATCAAATCAGCCCCTTCAGAAGATTAAACAAACACCCTTCCATAAAATCTTATATGCCCCAAGGCATAACTTACAGCACATGCCCCTGAACTCGGGAGGGTTTTGTTGACCCTGGAATTTCTTTATCCAATCTTTGAACTATTATGAATAAAATGGCTTTTCAAAACTTTGATCGGATGTATTTGTGGAAGAGGTCATTGGGGGATAGTTGCCCTCCGATGACTTTTCACTCTTAAAATGGCCGTTAGAGCTTTAAATTTTCAATCAAATGAGCCTCATCTGAAATTTATAAGACTACGCCTCCCATAGATACCTTGTAGTCCCCGGGGCACGTCCCACGATCACTTTTCACTTTTAAACTGGCCGCTAGAACTTTAAACTTTCAATTAAATGAGCACCTCCCATAGATACCTTGTACGCCCGCGGGGCCTAAATTTAAACATGTACCTACAGCCTCTGAGGATTTTGTCGACCCGTAAGTTTTTGTTTTCCGATCTTTGAACTATTTTGAACAAAATGGCTATCTCAAAATTTGGATCGGATGCAATTGGGGATAAGAAAGGGGAGAGGCTCGTTGCCCTCCGATTACTTTTGACTCTTAAAGAGGGTAAATATAACTACCGATTTCCAATCGAGTGAACCCCCCACCAAAGTTTCTAAGACTATTCCTTCTATTTGAAGTGGCTTGGGAAAAAAGGTATAATAGAATATTGAAGCCTTATGGCTTTTACAATAGGCAACGCTATAGCGTTTTATTTCACAGACTTTATTTCATAATTTATTTTATTTCAAATGTTTTTATTTCACTTAAAGTACCGCAAAAAATGAAAAGAAAATATCGCAACAAAAAAAAATCCATGGGCTCTAGGAGCCTGCCCTTTTCCATCTAACGTGTGATCACACTAAAACAAACTATTTAAGTTGTATTAACGAAGGAAAAGTACAAATAAAAACTGCTATTTGGAGCTCAACATTGTTGTACACAAGGAATAGTCCAGCTAAATTCGTTTAGAGACTTATTTTTTGAAAAAAAGAATCAAAAAAAGAATCGGTTAATTCAATGCTCTCGTCAGAGTAAGACGCATCTAAGACCTCTGTGTGGATTCATGTGAACAATATTATTTCATGATCTTTTGGATACTCATTCAATGCTGAAAACATTATTTCAAGAATTGTTGGATATTTGGTAATACGTATAAATATTTGGATATTAGTATGATTTTAATGTACAATGGGACGTAAAAGGAAAAATCCGAAACGAGAAGGTACGAATATTTCATTAGACACCTCAGATGATAGCTCTAGCTCGAAACCGGAAATATCAATACTAGCTGCAGATTTTAAGCAAATCCTTGAAATCGTAAAAAAATGGCAATAAATTAGACAGCTTATGCAATCAATTAGGTACTCGTACTACAAGGGTCGATAATCTGGATAAAGAACATTTGGCTCTTAAAAATAAGATGGTTAATAGGGAATCGAAAATTGGAAAAATTGAAAATGATACGTCCTGCCTCAATTTGCAATTAAAAATTTGTACCGATGAGTTAATAAAATTAAAAAGAAAAAATGAAGATTCAATGTGTCGGATTGTGAAATTGGAAGCCGCCAAGTTAGAAAATAATATCATCATATGGAATGCATTTTGTGAGGATATTGATAAGGCTTAAGCTTTCAAACAGTTCGTGGTAACGAACTGTAGTAAGGAGCGACCCGGCTCAATAGTAACCAAAACTCTAAAAAATGGAATTTTGATACCAATAGCTATATCAAAAGAATCGCATTTTAATGTTGGTTTTAAATATATAAGTTTCATCAAGTTTAGTCTTACCCATCAAAAGTTACGAGCCTGAGAAAATTTGCGTTATTTTAGAAAATAGGGGGAAACACCCCCTAAAAGTCATAGAATCTTAACGAAAATCACACCATCAGATTCAGCGTATCAGAGAACCCTATTGTAGAAGTTTCGAGCTCCTATCTACAAAAATGTGGAATTTTGCATTTTTTGCCAGAAGGCGTGTGTATAAACACGGATGCGTGTTTATTTGTTTTTTTTTTTTTTTTTTTCCCAGGGGTGATCATATCGACCCAGTTGTCCTAGAATGTTGTAAGAGGGCTCATTCTAACGGAAATAAAAAGTTCTAGTGCCCTTTTTAAGTGACCAAAAAAATTGGAGGGCACCTAGGCCCCCTCCCACGCTAATTATTTTCCCAAAGTCAACGGATCAAAATTCTGAGATAGTCATTTTATTTAGCGTAGTCGAAAAACCTTATAACTATGTCTTTGGGGACGACTTACTCCCCCACAGTCCCCGTGGAAGGGGCAACAAGTTACAAACTTTGACCTGTGCTTACATATAGTAATGGTTATTGGGAAGTATACAGGCGTTTTCAGGAGGGTTTTTTTGGTTGGGGGAGGGGTTGAGAAGAGGGGGATATGCTGGGGGAACTTTCCATCGAGAATTTGTCATGGGAGAAGAAAACTTCCATGAAGGGAGAGCAGGATTTACTAGCATTATTTAAAAAAAAAAATAAAAAAATAAATGTGAAAAAGCTTTTTCAGCTGGAAGTAAGGAACAGCAATAAAACTTAAAACAAACAGAAATTATTACCCATATAAGGGGCTCACCTCCTTATGATACCTAGCTCTTTACGCTAAAGTATTTTTAGTAATTTCAAGTATTTATTCTACGGCTTTTGTGATTCAGGGGTCATTCTTAATGAATTGGGATAAAATTTAAGCTTTAGTGTAAAGAGCGAGGTACTGACGATGGCGCGAATCCCCTCATATATGTAATAAAAACATGAGAATACAAAAGTTCTTTACGTAAGCTAATTTATAAGTTACGTAAATCTTTTACCAATAAAAAGATTCGTAAAAAATTAAAAGTTCTAGTTGCCTTTTTAATTAACCAAAAAATCGGAGGGCAACTAGGCTTCGCCCCCGCTCTTTTTTCTCAAAATCATTCGATCAAAATTATGAGAAAGCCATTTAGCCCCCCCCCAAAAAAATATGCAAATTTCGTTTTGATTATTCCTCTGCGGAGAGCCAAAATTAAAACATGCATTGATTCAAAAACGTTCAGAAATTAAATAAAAAAAACGAGTTTTTTTAACTGAAAGTAAGGAGCGACATTAAAACTTAAAACGCCCCGCTCTTTACGCTAAAGTTTTTTACTGTTTTAAAAAGAAGAATTGAGAGAAAGAGTCAAACTTTAGCGTAAAGAGCGGGGCGTTGATGAGGAAGCAGCCTCTTTCATATACGAAGTAATTTCTGTGCGTTTTAAGTTTTAATGTCGCTCCTTACTTTCAGTTAAAAAAACTCGTTTTTTTTATTTAATATTTACAGAAGTTGTTCGCCATGGATTAGAATTGCCTGAAGTAAATTTTACAATCTCGCAATATGACAGAAATCGTAAATTCTTAAAGGTGACACTAAATAAAAAAGACGACAAGTTTTCTATTATAAAAAATGCCAGCAAGCTGAAGGACAAGACATTTCATGGAAATAATAGCAACTTGTTTATTAGTGATGATTTGCCAGCCGAAATTCGTAAAATACGTAAGCTGATTTTAGCGAAACGGGATAAATTTCGGAAGATTCCTAGCTATGAGGCATGGATATCAAAGGGGATTCAGACAAACTTGTTTGTGAAAAGATCTGACGGCTCAATTACAAAATATTCATTTAGTGATAGCATACCAGAGGTTGACGACTTTCCAAACGTCCAAGGACATGTACATCATAGTTTTCCAAGTGATGTTTCAGTGAAATAAAATCATATCGTCTAATAGTAAAGCGCCCTGTTAGTATGTTTTAAAATGTACAAGTAGGAAGCGTTTAATCATGTTTTGTATCGTATTTATTTGTTTTTTAGTTATTTTCTCACTAATTTTTGTTGCTCTATATATTTATTACGATTCTTTCTCTTTAGTCATCTATTTTTTTTTATGTTTTTTCACCGTTTTCTGAAGCACACAGGGGTCTTTATGAATAGCGGTAGAATATTGAAAGAATTTGTCTTAGAATGAAGACATTTCTCTTTTCTTTTCGTAGTTGTTTCTGTGCGAGTTACCTTTTATTTTTGTTTGTTGGGCGCATGGGTGTTGGGTGTGGTCATTCTTGACATGGTGGTAATATTTGATAATGGAAAGAGATAGTGATGGAATTCCATCATCAAGGTAAAAAGAATTTGAGCGAGATTCTCTTTTGTTTCATTCAGTTTTTCAAAATATTGTAGCTAGTGATAATGAGGATAATAGCAGCATATTAGATATACCAAAAAATCAATATTTATTTTTGAATGGATTGGCAAAGAAAAATTCTAGAACAAGGAGGATATCGTTTTGGAATTGCCGGGGCTGGAGGACTGCAAGGGATACAATTGACACTTTTCTATCGACATCAGATACGGACATATTCGGTTTATGCGAAACTTTTTTGGATGAATTTTCAATTGAAAGTGTTCATTTTGATGGTTATCAATTGTTTCATGTTGGAAGGAGTATGCAAAAGAAAGGTGGTCTTGGTGTCTTAATTAAAAGTTGCATACCAGCCCGTGCAAGACTAGAATTTTTGCCGAAGAATATTGAAATGTTATTTGAATCTTGTGTTGTCGAATGTTTTTTTTTTCCAAATAATGAGAAGATTCTAATCGCAGTTATTTACCGTAGTCCGTCAGTTAGTCAGATGGAGTTTAGGAATTGTTTTGAAAAATTCATGGTTAAATTAGCTAGTCTTAATACTTCTTATCTAGTTATGGGAGATTTTAATATTGACTTAATGAACCTTGTTTCTGCTAATCAGAATAGACTGGATAGTAACACTTTGAAGTTTTTAGAATGTCCGCTATCTCATGGATTATATCCTGTATGTCTTGTATCATACAGAATAACTGATACGTTATATTCACTAATTGATAATATTTTTTCATCTGAAAGTGCTGTTAGTACATATGTCATTCCTGATGATTCATCTGATCACTGCATAGTTATGGCTGATTTTTTGCGATATATCCCGTATAATGAAAAGAAGTCAACACAGCGAAGAGATTTTGGGGAAAAAATGTGTTAAAATTAAAAGAAGCACTCGGTGATGTAGGGTGGAGTTCAATAATTGATGAAATGGATCCAGATCAATCCTTTGATAACTTTTATAATATATTGACTGAGAAGCTTGATAAATTTTGCACGTATAGAAATCTGAAAGGAAAGAGGTATACACCAAGAAAACCATGGGTAAATGCATCGCTTTTGAGGTCTATTAATGAAAAAAATCGCTTATATAAAATTAAAATGAAGTATCCCACTGAAATAAATATAATACGTTTTAAAAACTATAAGAATCTGTTAGTAAGGATTCTTAGAGAAAATGAAAGAGTGTATTATGAAAATTAATTTAAGAATTCTGATTCTCCTCGAAAAACTTGGAATTTAATTAAGGAGAAAATTGGAAAAAATAAAAAGCTATCATATCCTGAGGTATTAATTAATACAAATGGTGTAGAAGTTAGAGAACCGCAAGATGTTGCTAATATGTTTCGTGATTATTTTGCTGATGTTGGTCAAGCGATTGTTTCAGCAAGAATAGATTTTTCCCCTTACAGGTCGCATAAAGAATATTTACCCCCTCCCCAATGAATGTACGAGCATATTTCTGGTCCCTGTTAGTTTTGCTGAATTTCATAAGATTATCAAAAATATAAAAAATGGTAATTCAGTGGGACATGATGAATTATCAACAAATTTGTTAAAGAGTATTGCCGGAGTTATTTTTGAACCACTTATCCACATTTTCAATTTGAGTATCAATTCAGGTATATTTCCTAGTAGATGGAAAATTGCCCGAGTAATTCCGTTGTATAAACAAGGCGATGAATCTGATTTAAGTAATTATCGTCCAATTGCAATTTTATCGCCATTATCTAAAGTGTTTGAAAAAATTTCAAAAGAAAGGATATCTAGCTATTTCTATAAAATAAATTTCTTTACCAAATATCAATTTGGATTTAGGGCAAACCGTTCGACAGAACAAGCAGTTGCAGCTCTTTTATTAGAAATAAATGATTGTTCAGATGATGATTTCCATGTGGCTACTGTTTTCTATTATATAAAAAAACCATTCTACACTTTAAATCATGAAATTCTTCTTGACAAAATGATAAATTCCGGCATAAGAGGGAAAGGATTGCAAATTATTAAATCATACCTATGCGGAAAAAAAATCACAGTAAATGTCGGTGGAAAAAGGCCTAATTTAAAAAGTCTTACTGATATTGGTGTCCCCCAAGGCTCAGTATTAGGTCCACTTTTATTTTTGATCTATGTTAAGGATCTTCCCCGAGGTTTGCATGAGAATATTAGCCATGCAGTTCTATTTGCAGATGATACAGCTATAACAGTTAAAGCTAGGGATTCATTGACATTGATCGAAAATCTGACTATAAGTGTTACCTCAGTTAATCGATGGTTTGTTTCTAATAAACTAGTACCGAATTTTAAGAAAACTAATTTTATGGTTTTTGGTCGTTCAAAACGTTCCACTCGAGAGATTTCTTGTGAGGAGCTACAGGTTGGTGATAAAAAAATTTGTAGGGTCCAATCATATCGTTATTTAGGAGTTTTTCTTGATCCCCTTTTGTCATTTCATAATCATATTGAGTATTTAAGATTAAAACTTGCTCAAAATATTGGGTCGATGTACCGTGTGAAGAATGTTCTTCCTTTTACCATTTTAAAAATAATTTACCACTCTCTAATTACTTATTATTTGAATTATTGCTCAGTTGTATATCTTAATACATTTTGGAAGCATATAAAACCCTTACAGGTACTACAAAATAGGGCAATAAGAATACTTGGAAATTTCTTACATCGACCTTCAAAACTTGAAAATGTTTCGGAAACTAAAACAATATTCTCTTCTTAAATTTGTTGGATTTAAATGATACACGAATATTAAATACTTCCATATGGCATTTTCAAATCCAAAATTCCAAAAATTATTTCTATGACAAATCTCTGTTAATTTTACTTCCTCGTTCGGATTGTCGGAGGTCTAGGATGTATCGAATTCCTTTTGTAAGCTCTGAAAGGTCAAGGTTTTTGATTAGATACCAAATACCCTTCATTGCTAACAATTATAAGCTGAATGATAAAATTCTGTTTGATCCATCCCAAAAATCTCAGCAAAAATCTCAGCTAAATTTGAAAAAGCAAATATTAAAGACTGTTTGCTAAAATTTTGATTATTCACCATTGATGATGGAAATTTAAATTATCTGATCTTCTTATTTGTGTGTTTGTTTTTGTGTCCCTGTGTCTGGGATGGCGTCCCACACCCCTCCTGCCCGATATTTATATATTCACTTATCTTTTATGAGTTTTTTTTTTTCTATTTTGTGTGTCTTCTACCGTATTATATGTTGAAATCATTATTATGATGAGATGTTGATGTTTTTTCTTATGTTTTTGCACTGTCCCAGCCTTACGAGCTCTGCTCTCTGTTGGGGCATAATATTGTTTGTGTATTTTTTGAGTTGAATAAAGAAAAAAGTTGAAAAAAGTTGAAAAATATGAGTGATATCAAATTTATATACATTTAAAGAGCAATAAGTTAAATCATTTTCCCTCCAGCAGTGGTCGTATTGTTTTTAGTATCTATGATACATGCAAAATTACACAAGATGACAAATTGCTCTGAAGATGTAAAAAAAAGGCACAGAACAAGAAACACCAAAAATCAAATTGAATTCTTAACAAAAATGTCGCACAACGAAATATGCGATTTGTGGACAACCCACAATGACAATGGAAAGAAGGAACATGTTAGTTTGGCGTGAGTCTGTGATTGAAAAGTAGGAATGAGCAATAAATATTTAGCATCTATTACAAGTGCAAGATTACACAAGGTGACAAATGAATTGAAAAATTCAAAGAAAAGGGCATGGACCAAGAACAGTAACCAATCAAATTGAATTGCAAACGAAAATTTTACTTAAAACTAAAGAAGAACGGTATAAGTATACTATTGTGTAATGTAGATGCCTCAGAAAATTACAACTGGATAAGGGACGTGTCACTTTAGCGTCTGTAAAGGATAAGCAGGCAAGAGGAATTGAATCCACGACATAATTTTGTAGTTCAACTGACATTATTGATTTTTCACCCTGTGACTTTTGTCAAACCAAACTAAAGAATGAAACGATGATTATGCCATTTATTATTTATGACGATTGTAAAATTAAACAAGATGACAAACTTCCCCGAACGGTTAAAGAAAAAGATATGGAAAAAGAAACAGCAACAAATCACATTGAATTGCTCAAGAAAATCTGACTTTCTAAAAAATTCTACAACAATTAGGATGTTCCATAATTTATATATTGAAGAAAATTCAATATATACCAAGAACATGGACCAAGAACAGTAACCAATCACATTGAATTGCAAACGAAAATTTTACTTAAAACTAAAGAAGAACGGTATAAGTATACTATTGTGTAATGTAGATGCCTCAGAAAATTACAGCTGGATAAGGGACGTGTCACTGTAGCGTCTGTAAAGGATAAGCAGGCAAGAGGAGTTGAATCCACGACATAATTTTGTAGTTCAACTGACATTATTGATTTTTCACCCTGTGACTTTTGTCAAACCAAACAAAAAGAATGAAACGATGATTATGTCATTTATCATTTATGACACATGTAAAATTACACAAGATGAAAAACTGCCCCGAACGGTTAAAGAAAAAGATGTGGAAAAAGAAACAGCAACAAATCACATTGAATTGCTCACGAAAATCTGACTTTATAAGGATTTCTACAACAATTAGGATGTTCCATAATTTATATATTGAAGAAAATTATAATTGAATAAGAACCATTCTATTTTAGCACGTGGAGAGGATAAGTAGGAAGGAGAAATTGGATTAACCACAGAATTTCTTAATTCAACTCGAATTGCTGATTTGCCTCCTTATAACTTGAAACTAAAGAATAAAACGATGACATTGGCAAATCGTAATTCGGATCATTGAGACGGCATAGTCGCTGGAACACTCCTCATTGCTGTTGAATTGTAAAAAACGCAATTAAACAAATATGATACGCCTTGAAAAAACCTGGGAAAGAAGTTTTTTGGTATGTATGACGTCATGCAAAATTGCAAATGATTTTAAAGGAATCCGAACAGCTAAAGTAAAAGGCATGGAAAAACTCGGAAGTAATGATGCCCAAATGAAGCGCCAATGAGAAATGCAGCTAGAAGACTTTTTACAACCAGCATCACAACGAATACATCGAAACGTAAATGAAATCCGCGGTTAGAAGAGAAGCAACAGCGAGAAACATAGCAAGCTTCAGAAGAAAATAAATCCTATAATAAGGATGACTCTTTGATGCATTAACAGGAAGGACTAATGTAATTCATGTCAAAATTTTTTAGCTCTATTAAAATTACTGTTTTGACAGCTCATGGCTTTAAATAAATAAATAAATATATTTATATACCTTATGTATGTAAAAATAAGCTGTCTGTCTGTCTGTCTATCTGTCGAGTGACGTCATGTCATCATGTCGTCATGAAGTTAGTTGTCGTCATGTTTGTTCTGACGATGACGTCATTAAAAGTATTTAAGGAAATTGTTCAAAGACAAATTTTTAATTGTAAGAAGATCGTGGACGGAAAAATATTTAATTGTAAAATGACTGAAGAACCTACAATGGCAACAGCCGAGGAATCTGCTCAAAGAGTCTATGCCAAAAAACTTGCGGCTGATAGAGAAAGAAAGAAAAGAAAGCGTGCCGAGGTATCACAAGAACAGCAAGAAAACAGGCTTACGGCTGATAGAGAAAGTAAGAAAAGAAAGCGTGCCGAGGAATCACAAGAAAAGCAAGAAAAGAGGCTTGCGGATCGTAGAAAAAGTAAGAAAAGAAAGCGTGCCGAGGAACCACAACAACAGTGTGAAAACAGGCTTGTGGCTGATAGAGAAAGTAAGAAAAGAAAGCGTGCCGAGGAATCACAAGAACTAAAAGAAAACAGGCTTGCGGCTGATAGAAAAAGTAAGAACAGAAAGCGTGCCAAGGAATCACAAGTACAATATAAAAACAGGCTTGCGGATGATAGAGAAAGTAAGAAAAGAAAGCGTGCTGAGGAACCACAACAACAGTGTGAAAACAGGCTTGGGGCTGATAGAGAAAGTAAGAAAAGAAAGCGTGCCGAGGAATCACAAGAACAGCAAGAAAACAGGCTTGCGACTGATAGAGAAAGTAAGAAAAGAAAGCGTGCCAAGGAATCACAAGAGCAACCTGAAAATTATCGCCTGGCATTCAGGTACAGCCCAGTCGATGATTATAGCTTGACACGCATATATATAGTTAATTTTAATGTCTTTACGTGTGCCTATAAATTAAAATTTTTCAGCAACTGAAAAAAACATCAAAAATCTAAAAAAAGAAAAACAAAAAAGAAAAAAGAAAAACTAAAAAAGACTAAACAATCAAAAAACTAAAAAAAAGAAAAAAAGAAAAAAAAACTATAAAGAAAAAAATTAAAAACGAAAAAAAGAAAAAAAAAAAAAAAAATAAAAAAGAATAAAAAATAAAAAGACAAAAACAGGGAAAAAGAAAGTAAATAAAAAATCTAAAAAAATTAAAAAAGAAAAAACTAAAAGAAACAAAATAAAAAATGAAAAAACTAAAAAAGAAAAATACTAAATAAGAAAAAACTAAAAAAAGAAAAACAAAAAAAGAAAAAACTAAAAAAGGAAAGAATAAAAAAGAAAAAAAGACAAAACTAAGCACAATGACAATCATTTAAAAAAAAGAGGCTTCAGTTCTTTTTCATTTTCTTTACCACTCTATCTTAATCAAGTATTCAATAATACTTTTTTTTGAATAATAAGTATTCAAAAAAATTGAGGCTCTTCCAATTTTATTAAATTGTTTAAAATGTAAAAAACTGGTAATTTTACAAAAATTTCAATATATTTTGACAATGGATTAAAGTAATTCGAAAACCTTAAAACAGAAACACAAAATTTGAGGTTGTCAAAAGATAAAATGTTATCAAATATTGAACACCAGGACGAATCACTGGAGCAAAACAAAGCCAGGCTTGCGGTTCAAAAAGAAAGGGCCAGATTAGGAATGTGTAATTTACGTCAACAAAGGCGAGTCGAGGAACCACGAGAGCAACGTGAAACCGGACTTGCAGTTGACAGAGAAAGTAAAAAAAGAAGGCTCGGTAAGGATCTACCAGAGCAACGCGAAACCAGATTTGATGCTGAAAGAGAAAGTAAAAAAAGAAGGCGTGTCGAGGAACTACCAGAGCAACGTGATTACGGGCTTGCGGCTCAAAGAGATAATGCCAAAAGAAAGCGTGCCGAAGAATCACAAGAACAACTTGAAAACGGACTTGACGCTCAAAGAGATCTATTATAAAAAATGCCAGCAAGCTGAAGGACAAGACATTTCATGGAAATAATAGCAACTTGTTTATTAGTGATGATTTGCCAGCCGAAATTCGTAAAATACGTAAGCTGATTTTAGCGAAACGGGATAATTTGCGGAAGATTCCTAGCTATGAGGCATGGATATCAAAGGGGATTCAGACAAACTTGTTTGTGAAAAGATCTGACGGCTCAATTACAAAATATTCATTTAGTGATAGCATACCAGAGGTTGACGACTTTCCAAACGTCCAAGGACATGTACATCATAGTTTTCCAAGTGATGTTTCAGTGAAATAAAATCATATCGTCTAATAGTAAAGCGCCCTGTTAGTATGTTTTAAAATGTACAAGTAGGAAGCGTTTAATCATGTTTTGTATCGTATTTATTTGTTTTTTAGTTATTTTCTCACTAATTTTTGTTGCTCTATATATTTATTACGATTCTTTCTCTTTAGTCATCTATTTATTTTATGTTTTTTCACCGTTTTCTGAAGCACACAGGGGTCTTTATGAATAGCGGTAGAATATTGAAAGAATTTGTCTTAGAATGAAGACATTTCTCTTTTCTTTTCGTAGTTGTTTCTGTGCGAGTTACCTTTTATTTTTGTTTGTTGGGCGCATGGGTGTTGGGTGTGGTCATTCTTGACATGGTGGTAATATTTGATAATGGAAAGAGATAGTGATGGAATTCCATCATCAAGGTAAAAAGAATTTGAGCGAGATTCTCTTTTGTTTCATTCAGTTTTTCAAAATATTGTAGCTAGTGATAATGAGGATAATAGCAGCATATTAGATATACCAAAAAATCAATATTTATTTTTGAATGGATTGGCAAAGAAAAATTCTAGAACAAGGAGGATATCGTTTTGGAATTGCCGGGGCTGGAGGACTGCAAGGGATACAATTGACACTTTTCTATCGACATCAGATACGGACATATTCGGTTTATGCGAAACTTTTTTGGATGAATTTTCAATTGAAAGTATTCATTTTGATGGTTATCAATTGTTTCATGTTGGAAGGAGTATGCAAAAGAAAGGTGGTCTTGGTGTCTTAATTAAAAGTTGCATACCAGCCCGTGCAAGACTAGAATTTTTTCCGAAGAATATTGAAATGTTATTTGAATCTTGTGTTGTCGAATGTTTTTTTTTCCAAATAATGAGAAGATTCTAATCGCAGTTATTTACCATAGTCCGTCAGTTAGTCAGATGGAGTTTAGGAATTGTTTTGAAAAATTCATGGTTAAATTAGCTAGTCTTAATACTTCTTATCTAGTTATGGGAGATTTTAATATTGACTTAATGAACCTTGTTTCTGCTAATCAGAATAGACTGGATAGTAACACTTTGAAGTTTTTAGAATGTCCGCTATCTCATGGATTATATCCTGTATGTCTTGTACCATACAGAATAACTGATACGTTATATTCACTAATTGATAATATTTTTTCATCTGAAAGTGCTGTTAGTACATATGTCATTCCTGATGATTCATCTGATCACTGCATAGTTATGGCTGATTTTTTGCGATATATCCCGTATAATGAAAAGAAGTCAACACAGCGAAGAGATTTTGGGGAAAAAATTTGTTAAAATTAAAAGAAGCACTCGGTGATGTAGGGTGGAGTTCAATAATTGATGTAATGGATCCAGATCAATCCTTTGATAACTTTTATAATATATTGACTGAGAAGCTTGATAAATTTTGCACGTATAGAAATCTGAAAGGAAAGAGGTATACACCAAGAAAACCATGGGTAAATGCATCGCTTTTGAGGTCTATTAATGAAAAAAATCGCTTATATAAAATTAAAATGAAGTATCCCACTGAAATAAATATAATACGTTTTAAAAACTATAAGAATATGTTAGTAAGGATTCTTAGAGAAAATGAAAGAGTGTATTATGAAAATTAATTTAAGAATTCTGATTCTCCTCGAAAAACTTGGAATTTAATTAAGGAGAAAATTGGAAAAAATAAAAAGCTATCATATCCTGAGGTATTAATTAATACAAATGGTGTAGAAGTTAGAGAACCGCAAGATGTTGCTAATATGTTTCGTGATTATTTTGCTGATGTTGGTCAAGCGATTGTTTCAGCAAGAATAGATTTTTCCCCTTACAGGTCGCATAAAGAATATTTACCCCCCCCCCCCCAATGAATGTACGAGCATATTTCTGGTCCCTGTTAGTTTTGCTGAATTTCATAAGATTATCAAAAATATAAAAAATGGTAATTCAGTGGGACATGATGAATTATCAACAAATTTGTTAAAGAGTATTGCCGGAGTTATTTTTGAACCACTTATCCACATTTTCAATTTGAGTATCAATTCAGGTATATTTCCTAGTAGATGGAAAATTGCCCGAGTAATTCCGTTGTATAAACAAGGCGATGAATCTGATTTAAGTAATTATCGTCCAATTGCAATTTTATCGCCATTGTCTAAAGTGTTTGAAAAAATTTCAAAAGAAAGGATATCTAGCTATTTCGATAAAATAAATTTCTTTACCAAATATCAATTTGGATTTAGGGCGAACCGTTCGACAGAACAAGCAGTTGCAGCTCTTTTATTAGAAATAAATGATTGTTCAGATGATGATTTCCATGTGGCTACTGTTTTCTATTATATAAAAAAACCATTCTACAATTTAAATCATGAAATTCTTCTTGACAAAGTGATAAATTCCGGCATAAGAGGGAAAGGATTGCAAATTATTAAATCATACCTATGCGGAAAAAAAATCACAGTAAATGTCGGTGGAAAAAGGCCTAATTTAAAAAGTCTTACTGATATTGGTGTCCCCCAAGGGTCAGTATTAGGTCCACTTTTATTTTTGATCTATGTTAAGGATCTTCCCCGAGGTTTGCATGAGAATATTAGCCATGCAGTTCTATTTGCAGATGATACAGCTATAACAGTTAAAGCTAGGGATTCATTGACATTGATCGAAAATCTGACTATAAGTGTTACCTCAGTTAATCGATGGTTTGTTTCTAATAAACTAGTACCGAATTTTAAGAAAACTAATTTTATGGTTTTTGGTCGTTCAAAACGTTCCACTCGAGAGATTTCTTGTGAGGAGCTACAGGTTGGTGATCAAAAAATTTGTAGGGTCCAATCATATCGTTATTTAGGAGTTTTTCTTGATCCCCTTTTGTCACTTCATAATCATATTGAGTATTTAAGATTACAACTTGCTCAAAATATTGGGTCGATGTACCGTGTGAAGAATATTTTTCCTTTTACCATTTTAAAAATAATTTACCACTCTCTAATTACTTATTATTTGAATTATTGCTCAGTTGTATATCTTAATACATTTTGGAAGCATATAAAACCCTTACAGGTACTACAAAATAGGGCAATAAGAATACTTGGAAATTTCTTACATCGACCTTCAAAACTTGAAAATGTTTCGGAAACTAAAACAATATTCTCTTCTTAAATTTGTTGGATTTAAATGATACACGAATATTAAATACTTCCATATGGCATTTTCAAATCCAAAATTCTAAAAATTATTTCTATGACAAATCTCTGTTAATTTTACTTCCTCGTTCGGATTGTCGGAGGTCTAGGATGTATCGAATTCCTTTTGTAAGCTCTGAAAGGTCAAGGTTTTTGATTAGATACCAAATACCCTTCATTGCTAACAATTATAAGCTGAATGATAAAATTCTGTTTGATCCATCCCAAAAATCTCAGCAAAAATCTCAGCTAAATTTGAAAAAGCAAATATTAAAGACTGTTTGCTAAAATTTTGATTATTCACCATTGATGATGGAAATTTAAATTATCTGATCTTCTTATTTGTGTGTTTGTTTTTGTGTCCCTGTGTCTGGGATGGCGTCCCACACCCCTCCTGCCCGATATTTATATATTCACTTATCTTTTATGAGTTTTTTTTTCTATTTTGTGTGTCTTCTACCGTATTATATGTTGAAATCATTATTATGATGAGATGTTGATGTTTTTTCTTATGTTTTTGCACTGTCCCAGCCTTACGAGCTCTGCTCTCTGTTGGGGCATAATATTGTTTGTGTATTTTTTGAGTTGAATAAAGAAAAAAGTTGAAAAAAAAGTTGAAAAATATGAGTGAGATCAAATTTATATACATTTAAAGAGCAATAAGTTAAATCATTTTCCCTCCAGCAGTGGTCGTATTGTTTTTAGTATCTATGATACATGCAAAATTACACAAGATGACAAATTGCTCTGAAGAGGTAAAAAAAAGGCACAGAACAAGAAACACCAAAAATCAAATTGAATTCTTAACAAAAATGTCGCACAACGAAATATGCGATTTGTGGACAACCCACAATGACAATGGAAAGAAGGAACATGTTAGTTTGGCGTGAGTCTGTGATTGAAAAGTAGGAATGAGCAATAAATATTTAGCATCTATTACAAGTGCAAGATTACACAAGGTGACAAATGAATTGAAAAATTCAAAGAAAAGGGCATGGACCAAGAACAGTAACCAATCAAATTGAATTGCAAACGAAAATTTTACTTAAAACTAAAGAAGAACGGTATAAGTATACTATTGTGTAATGTAGATGCCTCAGAAAATTACAACTGGATAAGGGACGTGTCACTTTAGCGTCTGTAAAGGATAAGCAGGCAAGAGGAATTGAATCCAAGACATAATTTTGTAGTTCAACTGACATTATTGATTTTTCACCCTGTGACTTTTGTCAAACCAAACTAAAGAATGAAACGATGATTATGCCATTTATTATTTATGACGATTGTAAAATTACACAAGATGACAAACTTCCCCGAACGGTTAAAGAAAAAGATATGGAAAAAGAAACAGCAACAAATCACATTGAATTGCTCAAGAAAATCTGACTTTCTAAAAAATTTTACAACAATTAGGATGTTCCATAATTTATATATTGAAGAAAATTCAATATATACCAAGAACATGGACCAAGAACAGTAACCAATCACATTGAATTGCAAACGAAAATTTTACTTAAAACTAAAGAAGAACGGTATAAGTATACTATTGTGTAATGTAGATGCCTCAGAAAATTACAGCTGGATAAGGGACGTGTCACTGTAGCGTCTGTAAAGGATAAGCAGGCAAGAGGAATTGAATCCACGACATAATTTTGTAGTTCAACTGACATTATTGATTTTTCACCCTGTGACTTTTGTCAAACCAAACAAAAAGAATGAAACGATGATTATGTCATTTATCATTTATGACGCATGTAAAATTACACAAGATGACAAACTGCCCCGAACGGTTAAAGAAAAAGATGTGGAAAAAGAATCACGACAAAGAAAGAATGTGGATGTTTTCACACTGTTGTTGTGGTTCCACAACAACAGATGTGGAAACACAAAAAGATGTGGAAACAAATCACATTGAATTGCTCACGAAAATCTGACTTTATAAAGATTTCTACAACAATTAGGATGTTCCATAATTTATATATTGAAGAAAATTATAATTGAATAAGAACCATTCTATTTTAGCACGTGGAGAGGATAAGTAGGAAGGAGAAATTGGATTAACCACAGAATTTCTTAATTCAACTCGAATTGCTGATTTGCCTCCTTATAACTTGAAACTAAAGAATAAAACGATGACATTGGCAAATCGTATTTCGGATCATTGAGACGGCATAGTCGCTGGAACACTCCTCATTGCTGTTGAATTGTAAAAAACGCAATTAAACAAATATGAAATGCCTTGAAAAAAGCTGGGAAAGAAGTTTTTTGGTATGTATGACGTCATGCAAAATTGCAAATGATTTTAAAGGAATCCGAACAGCTAAAGTAAAAGGCATGGGAAAACTCGGAAGTAATGATGCCCAAATGAAGTGCCAATGAGAAATGCAGCTAGAAGACTTTTTACAACCAGCATCACAACGAATACATCGAAACGTAAATGAAATCCGCGGTTAGAAGAGAAGCAACAGCGAGAAACATAGCAAGCTTCAGAAGAAAATAAATCCTATAATAAGGATGACTCTTTGATGCATTAACAGGAAGGACTAATGTAATTCATGTCAAAATTTTTTAGCTCTATTAAAATTACTGTTTTGTAAGCTCATGGCTTTAAATAAATAAATAAATATATATATATACCTTATATATATAAAAATAAGCTGTCTGTCTGTCTGTCTATCTGTCGAGTGACGTCATGTCATCATGTCGTCATGAAGTTAGTTGTCGTCATGTTTGTTCTGACGATGACGTCATTAAAAGTATTTAAGGAAATCGTTCAAAGACAAATTTTTAATTGTAAGAAGATCGTGGACGGAAAAATATTTAATTGTAAAATGACTGAAGAACCTACAATGGCAACAGCCGAGGAATCTGCTCAAAGAGTCTATGCCAAAAAACTTGCGGCTGATAGAGAAAGAAAGAAAAGAAAGCGTGCCGAGGAATCACAAGAACAGCAAGAAAACAGGCTTACGGCTGATAGAGAAAGTAAGAAAAGAAAGCGTGCCGAGGAATCACAAGAAAAGCAAGAAAAGAGGCTTGCGGATCGTAGAAAAAGTAAGAAAAGAAAGCGTGCCGAGGAACCACAACAACAGTGTGAAAACAGGCTTGTGGCTGATAGAGAAAGTAAGAAAAGAAAGCGTGCCGAGGAATCACAAGAACTAAAAGAAAACAGGCTTGCGGCTGATAGAAAAAGTAAGAACAGAAAGCGTGCCAAGGAATCACAAGAACAATATAAAAACAGGCTTGCGGATGATAGAGAAAGTAAGAAAAGAAAGCGTGCTGAGGAACCACAACAACAGTGTGAAAACAGGCTTGGGGCTGATAGAGAAAGTAAGAAAAGAAAGCGTGCCGAGGAATCACAAGAACAGCAAGAAAACAGGCTTGCGACTGATAGAGAAAGTAAGAAAAGAAAGCGTGCCGAGGAATCACAAGAGCAACCTGAAAATTATCGCCTGGCATTCAGGTACAGCCCAGTCGATGATTATAGCTTGAGTAGATGTGTTCAAATCGGGACTATTTCTAAAATTTGTCCCTATTGCAAGGCCTTGAAATTCAATGGTGAAACAATGGCAATGTGTTGCGCCTCAGGAAAAGTTAAACTTGCTCTACTGGCTGCACCACCAGAGCCATTGAAGACTATGCTTACTGGAACTACGTCAGAATCTAAGGGTTTTAAAATCACAGATTAGAAAATATAACTCATGTTTCCAAATGACGTCGTTTGGTGCCCAAATCGAAAATCCAGATCAATTTATGCCCACATTCAAAGTAAAAGGGGAAATTAATCATAGAGCAGGGTCTTTTCTACCATTCTCAGGCGAGAATCATAAATTTTTACAATTATACTTCATCAGTGATAGAAATTCTGAATTGAATGCACGTTGCAAAATTTCTCCCGACGTTGAAAGGACAATTGTTTCCCAATTGCAACATCTTTTCTACGAAAATTATAATTTAGTGCGTCTGTTCGAAACAGCCATCGATTTGATGCCTACTGATACGCATAAAATTGTTATTTCCGCTGACAAAACGCCTCCTGGCCAACATATGCGTAGATACAATGCTCCAACTATCAACAAAGTGGCAATCGTTATGGTCGGTGATCAGTTTTTACCTCGAGCTATTATTCTTCATTAGCAAAACCCTTTCAGTTGGTAAGATTTGCTGAATATCATCGATGCTACGATGCCCTACAATATCCTATCATTTCCTGGGATGGAGCCGACGGCTATCACTTTAATATTAAATTGATAAATCCAGCCACTAAAAAAGAAATGAATAAGAAATGCAGTGCAATGCATTATTATTCCTATAGACTAATGATTCGCCAGGATGAAGACAATTATATTTTAAAATGCAAATACATCGTTGATATGTATGCAAAATTGAATCAGAACGTTTGCTATTTATCCGTCTAAATCAGACCAAGCTCCACACTAAACAATACATTCATTTGCTAGGTGCAGTTGTAAATGATGGTAATACCACAAACGTTGGAAGATTAACGATTTTACCTTCGTCATATGCTGGCAGTCCCCGTCATATGCATGAATATGCTCAAGATACTATTGCGTATGTTCGTCTCTATGGTCGTCCAGATTTATTTATTACATTTACATGTAATCAATATTGGGACGAGATACAGCAGCTTTTACTTCAAGGAAAATCGGCGGTTCATAGGGATGACATTACGGCCCGTGTCTTCCGGCAAAAATTGAAATCACTGATAAACTAAATACTAAAACTTGAAGTGTTTGGGTCAGTGCGATGCTGGATGTACTCAGTGGAATGGAAAAAGCGAGGATTGCCACACGCACATATACTAATCTGGCTACATTATAAAATTATTTCTAATGAAATTGATGATTTGATTTCCGCTGAAATACCTGATGAAAATATCGATAAGGGGCTATATGATATTGTTGTAAAAAATATGATACATGGACCTTGCGGTACAATGAACAAATAATCACCATGCATGGCCAAAGGAAGGTGCACAAAGCAATATCCTCGACTTTTAGTACTCAACACAATTACTGGCAATGATGTTTACCCACAATATAGAAGAAGATCTACTTAAGATGGCGGTAAAACAGCAATAATAAAGAAGCGTAACGGTACCACCATCGAAGTAGATAACCAGTTTGTTGCTCCATATTCCCGAGCCCCCCTGCGCGCGTACGTCGTTACGTCCCATATTGGTTGCGCACTATTGTAGATGTGTCCCTGTGTCCCACCTATGAATATAGATAGATATATATGTATATGTTTTTAACTACTTAAAACTTGCGAATATACAACATTCTTCGCTATCCTAGTGTCTGTGCATATACAAAGCCTTATATACTTATAATAATGTCATCTGCTAACGCTCTTATTACTAACAACCAAACATGCATACTTATTTTTATATAGATAGATAGATAGATAGATATACACATACAAAATAAATTAACTATGTAAAACTTGCGAATATACAACATTCTTCGCTGCCCCATTGTCTGGGCATATAAATAGATTGTCAGGTTTACCGACCCTCGAACATGCAACAAACAATTGTCCATGGGAAAAATAATCTGCATTAAGATCTATACCGCATTTTTCTAATGATTGCCCTTGAGCATTGTTGACGGTGATTGCAAAAGCTAATCGAATTGGGAATTACAATCTTTTAAATTGAAAAGGCAGATCCGTTGGAATCATGGGAATGTGAGGAATAAGAACAGAATCACCCTCAAATGGCCCTGTTAAGATTGTTGCCTCTATTACGTTTTCCATTGTTTTTTTTTTTTTACGGCAAGTTGTGTGCCATTGCAAAATATTGAACACCAGGACGAATCACTGGAGCAAAGCAAAGCCAGGCTTGCGGTTCAAAAAGAAAGGGCCAGATTAGGAATTTGCAATTTACGTCAACAAAGGCGAGTCGAGGAACCACGAGAGCAACGTGAAACCGGACTTGCAGTTGACAGAGAAAGTAAAAAAAGAAGGCTCGGTAAGGATCTACCAGAGCAACGCGAAACCAGATTTGATGCTGAAAGAGAAAGTAAAAAAAGAAGGCGTGTCGAGGAACTACCAGAGCAACGTGATTACGGGCTTGCGGCTCAAAGAGATAATGCCAAAAGAAAGCGTGCCGAAGAATCACAAGAACAACTTGAAAACGGACTTGACGCTCAAAGAGATCTATTATAAAAAATGCCAGCAAGCTGAAGGACAAGATATTTCATGGAAATAATAGCAACTTGTTTATTAGTGATGATTTTCCAGCCGAAATTCGTAAAATACGTAAGCTGATTTTAGCGAAACGGGATAATTTGCGGAAGATTCCTAGCTATGAGGCATGGATATCAAAGGGGATTCAGACAAACTTGTTTGTGAAAAGATCTGACGGCTCAATTACAAAATATTCATTTAGTGATAGCATACCAGAGGTTGACGACTTTCCAAACGTCCAAGGACATGTACATCATAGTTTTCCAAGTGATGTTTCAGTGAAATAAAATCATATCGTCTAATAGTAAAGCGCCCTGTTAGTATGTTTTAAAATGTACAAGTAGGAAGCGTTTAATCATGTTTTGTATCGTATTTATTTGTTTTTTAGTTATTTTCTCACTAATTTTTGTTGCTCTATATATTTATTACGATTCTTTCTCTTTAGTCATCTATTTTTTTTTTAATGTTTTTTCACCGTTTTCTGAAGCACACAGGGGTCTTTATGAATAGCGGTAGAATATTGAAAGAATTTGTCTTAGAATGAAGACATTTCTCTTTTCTTTTCGTAGTTGTTTCTGTGCGAGTTACCTTTTATTTTTGTTTGTTGGGCGCATGGGTGTTGGGTGTGGTCATTCTTGACATGGTGGTAATATTTGATAATGGAAAGAGATAGTGATGGAATTCCATCATCAAGGTAAAAAGAATTTGAGCGAGATTCTCTTTTGTTTCATTCAGTTTTTCAAAATATTGTAGCTAGTGATAATGAGGATAATAGCAGCATATTAGATATACCAAAAAATCAATATTTATTTTTGAATGGATTGGCAAAGAAAAATTCTAGAACAAGGAGGATATCGTTTTGGAATTGCCGGGGCTGGAGGACTGCAAGGGATACAATTGACACTTTTCTATCGACATCAGATACGGACATATTCGGTTTATGCGAAACTTTTTTGGATGAATTTTCAATTGAAAGTATTCATTTTGATGGTTATCAATTGTTTCATGTTGGAAGGAGTATGCAAAAGAAAGGTGGTCTTGGTGTCTTAATTAAAAGTTGCATACCAGCCCGTGCAAGACTAGAATTTTTGCCGAAGAATATTGAAATGTTATTTGAATCTTGTGTTGTCGAATGTTTTTTTTTCCAAATAATGAGAAGATTCTAATCGCAGTTATTTACCGTAGTCCGTCAGTTAGTCAGATGGAGTTTAGGAATTGTTTTGAAAAATTCATGGTTAAATTAGCTAGTCTTAATACTTCTTATCTAGTTATGGGAGATTTTAATATTGACTTAATGAACCTTGTTTCTGCTAATCAGAATAGACTGGATAGTAACACTTTGAAGTTTTTAGAATGTCCGCTATCTCATGGATTATATCCTGTATGTCTTGTACCATACAGAATAACTGATACGTTATATTCACTAATTGATAATATTTTTTCATCTGAAAGTGCTGTTAGTAGATATGTCATTCCTGATGATTCATCTGATCACTGCATAGTTATGGCTGATTTTTTGCGATATATACCGTATAATGAAAAGAAGTCAACACAGCGAAGAGATTTTGGGGAAAAAATTTGTTAAAATTAAAAGAAGCACTCGGTGATGTAGGGTGGAGTTCAATAATTGATGAAATAGATCCAGATCAATCCTTTGATAACTTTTATAATATATTGACTGAGAAGCTTGATAAATTTTGCACGTATAGAAATCTGAAAGGAAAGAGGTATACACCAAGAAAACCATGGGTAAATGCATCGCTTTTGAGGTCTATTAATGAAAAAAATCGCTTATATAAAATTAAAATGAAGTATCCCACTGAAATAAATATAATACGTTTTAAAAACTATAAGAATCTGTTAGTAAGGATTCTGAGAGAAAATGAAAGAGTGTATTATGAAAATTAATTTAAGAATTCTGATTCTCCTCGAAAAACTTGGAATTTAATTAAGGAGAAAATTGGAAAAAATAAAAAGCTATCATATCCTGAGGTATTAATTAATACAAATGGTGTAGAAGTTAGAGAACCGCAAGATGTTGCTAATATGTTTCGTGATTATTTTGCTGATGTTGGTCAAGCGATTGTTTCAGCAAGAATAGATTTTTCCCCTTACAGGTCGCATAAAGAATATTTACCCCCCCCCCCAATGAATGTACGAGCATATTTCTGGTCCCTGTTAGTTTTGCTGAATTTCATAAGATTATCAAAAATATAAAAAATGGTAATTCAGTGGGACATGATGAATTATCAACAAATTTGTTAAAGAGTATTGCCGGAGTTATTTTTGAACCACTTATCCACATTTTCAATTTGAGTATCAATTCAGGTATATTTCCTAGTAGATGGAAAATTGCCCGAGTAATTCCGTTGTATAAACAAGGCGATGAATCTGATTTAAGTAATTATCGTCCAATTGCAATTTTATCGCCATTGTCTAAAGTGTTTGAAAAAATTTCAAAAGAAAGGATATCTAGCTATTTCGATAAAATAAATTTCTTTACCAAATATCAATTTGGATTTAGGGCAAACCGTTCGACAGAACAAGCAGTTGCAGCTCTTTTATTAGAAATAAATGATTGTTCAGATGATGATTTCCATGTGGCTACTGTTTTCTATTATATAAAAAAACCATTCTACACTTTAAATCATGAAATTATTCTTGACAAAATGATAAATTCCGGCATAAGAGGGAAAGGATTGCAAATTATTAAATCATACCTATGCGGAAAAAAAATCACAGTAAATGTCGGTGGAAAAAGGCCTAATTTAAAAAGTCTTACTGATATTGGTGTCCCCCAAGGCTCAGTATTAGGTCCACTTTTATTTTTGATCTATGTTAAGGATCTTCCCCGAGGTTTGCATGAGAATATTAGCCATGCAGTTCTATTTGCAGATGATACAGCTATAACAGTTAAAGCTAGGGATTCATTGACATTGATCGAAAATCTGACTATAAGTGTTACCTCAGTTAATCGATGGTTTGTTTCTAATAAACTAGTACCGAATTTTAAGAAAACTAATTTTATGGTTTTTGGTCGTTCAAAACGTTCCACTCGAGAGATTTCTTGTGAGGAGCTACAGGTTGGTGATCAAAAAATTTGTAGGGTCCAATCATATCGTTATTTAGGAGTTTTTCTTGATCCCCTTTTGTCATTTCATAATCATATTGAGTATTTAAGATTACAACTTGCTCAAAATATTGGGTCGATGTACCGTGTGAAGAATATTTTTCCTTTTACCATTTTAAAAATAATTTACCACTCTCTAATTACTTATTATTTGAATTATTGCTCAGTTGTATATCTTAATACATTTTGGAAGCATATAAAACCCTTACAGGTACTACAAAATAGGGCAATAAGAATACTTGGAAATTTCTTACATCGACCTTCAAAACTTGAAAATGTTTCGGAAACTAAAACAATATTCTCTTCTTAAATTTGTTGGATTTAAATGATACACGAATATTAAATACTTCCATATGGCATTTTCAAATCCAAAATTCTAAAAATTATTTCTATGACAAATCTCTGTTAATTTTACTTCCTCGTTCGGATTGTCGGAGGTCTAGGATGTATCGAATTCCTTTTGTAAGCTCTGAAAGGTCAAGGTTTTTGATTAGATACCAAATACCCTTCATTGCTAACAATTATAAGCTGAATGATAAAATTCTGTTTGATCCATCCCAAAAATCTCAGCAAAAATCTCAGCTAAATTTGAAAAAGCAAATATTAAAGACTGTTTGCTAAAATTTTGATTATTCATCATTGATGATGGAAATTTAAATTATCTGATCTTCTTATTTGTGTGTTTGTTTTTGTGTCCCTGTGTCTGGGATGGCGTCCCACACCCCTCCTGCCCGATATTTATATATTCACTTATCTTTTATGAGTTTTTTTTTCTATTTTGTGTGTCTTCTACCGTATTATATGTTGAAATCATTATTATGATGAGATGTTGATGTTTTTTCTTATGTTTTTGCACTGTCCCAGCCTTACGAGCTCTGCTCTCTGTTGGGGCATAATATTGTTTGTGTATTTTTTGAGTTGAATAAAGAAAAAAGTTGAAAAAAAAGTTGAAAAATATGAGTGAGATCAAATTTATATACATTTAAAGAGCAATAAGTTAAATCATTTTCCCTCCAGCAGTGGTCGTATTGTTTTTAGTATCTATGATACATGCAAAATTACACAAGATGACAAATTGCTCTGAAGAGGTAAAAAAAAGGCACAGAACAAGAAACACCAAAAATCAAATTGAATTCTTAACAAAAATGTCGCACAACGAAATATGCGATTTGTGGACAACCCACAATGACAATGGAAAGAAGGAACATGTTAGTTTGGCGTGAGTCTGTGATTGAAAAGTAGGAATGAGCAATAAATATTTAGCATCTATTACAAGTGCAAGATTACACAAGGTGACAAATGAATTGAAAAATTCAAAGAAAAGGGCATGGACCAAGAACAGTAACCAATCAAATTGAATTGCAAACGAAAATTTTACTTAAAACTAAAGAAGAACGGTGTAAGTATACTATTGTGTAATGTAGATGCCTCAGAAAATTACAACTGGATAAGGGACGTGTCACTTTAGCGTCTGTAAAGGATAAGCAGGCAAGAGGAATTGAATCCACGACATAATTTTGTAGTTCAACTGACATTATTGATTTTTCACCCTGTGACTTTTGTCAAACCAAACTAAAGAATGAAACGATGATTATGCCATTTATTATTTATGACGATTGTAAAATTACACAAGATGACAAACTTCCCCGAACGGTTAAAGAAAAAGATATGGAAAAAGAAACAGCAACAAATCACATTGAATTGCTCAAGAAAATCTGACTTTCTAAAAAATTCTACAACAATTAGGATGTTCCATAATTTATATATTGAAGAAAATTCAATATATACCAAGAACATGGACCAAGAACAGTAACCAATCACATTGAATTGCAAACGAAAATTTTACTTAAAACTAAAGAAGAACGGTATAAGTATACTATTGTGTAATGTAGATGCCTCAGAAAATTACAGCTGGATAAGGGACGTGTCACTGTAGCGTCTGTAAAGGATAAGCAGGCAAGAGGAATTGAATCCACGACATAATTTTGTAGTTCAACTGACATTATTGATTTTTCACCCTGTGACTTTTGTCAAACCAAACAAAAAGAATGAAACGATGATTATGTCATTTATCATTTATGACGCATGTAAAATTACACAAGATGACAAACTGCCCCGAACGGTTAAAGAAAAAGATGTGGAAAAAGAATCACGACAAAGAAAGAATGTGGATGTTTTCACACTGTTGTTGTGGTTCCACAACAACAGATGTGGAAACACAAAAAGATGTGGAAACAAATCACATTGAATTGCTCACGAAAATCTGACTTTATAAAGATTTCTACAACAATTAGGATGTTCCATAATTTATATATTGAAGAAAATTATAATTGAATAAGAACCATTCTATTTTAGCACGTGGAGAGGATAAGTAGGAAGGAGAAATTGGATTAACCACAGAATTTCTTAATTCAACTCGAATTGCTGATTTGCCTCCTTATAACTTGAAACTAAAGAATAAAACGATGACATTGGCAAATCGTATTTCGGATCATTGAGACGGCATAGTCGCTGGAACACTCCTCATTGCTGTTGAATTGTAAAAAACGCAATTAAACAAATATGATACGCCTTGAAAAAAGCTGGGAAAGAAGTTTTTTGGTATGTATGACGTCATGCAAAATTGCAAATGATTTTAAAGGAATCCGAACAGCTAAAGTAAAAGGCATGGGAAAACTCGGAAGTAATGATGCCCAAATGAAGCGCCAATGAGAAATGCAGCTAGAAGACTTTTTACAACCAGCATCACAACGAATACATCGAAACGTAAATGAAATCCGCGGTTAGAAGAGAAGCAACAGCGAGAAACATAGCAAGCTTCAGAAGAAAATAAATCCTATAATAAGGATGACTCTTTGATGCATTAACAGGAAGGACTAATGTAATTCATGTCAAAATTTTTTAGCTCTATTAAAATTACTGTTTTGACAGCTCATGGCTTTAAATAAATAAATAAATATATATATATACCTTATATATATAAAAATAAGCTGTCTGTCTGTCTGTCTATCTGTCGAGTGACGTCATGTCATCATGTCGTCATGAAGTTAGTTGTCGTCATGTTTGTTCTGACGATGACGTCATTAAAAGTATTTAAGGAAATCGTTCAAAGACAAATTTTTAATTGTAAGAAGATCGTGGACGGAAAAATATTTAATTGTAAAATGACTGAAGAACCTACAATGGCAACAGCCGAGGAATCTGCTCAAAGAGTCTATGCCAAAAAACTTGCGGCTGATAGAGAAAGAAAGAAAAGAAAGCGTGCCGAGGAATCACAAGAACAGCAAGAAAACAGGCTTACGGCTGATAGAGAAAGTAAGAAAAGAAAGCGTGCCGAGGAATCACAAGAAAAGCAAGAAAAGAGGCTTGCGATCGTAGAAAAAGTAAGAAAAGAAAGCGTGCCGAGGAACCACAACAACAGTGTGAAAACAGGCTTGTGGCTGATAGAGAAAGTAAGAAAAGAAAGCGTGCCGAGGAATCACAAGAACTAAAAGAAAACAGGCTTGCGGCTGATAGAAAAAGTAAGAACAGAAAGCGTGCCAAGGAATCACAAGAACAATATAAAAACAGGCTTGCGGATGATAGAGAAAGTAAGAAAAGAAAGCGTGCTGAGGAACCACAACAACAGTGTGAAAACAGGCTTGGGGCTGATAGAGAAAGTAAGAAAAGAAAGCGTGCCGAGGAATCACAAGAACAGCAAGAAAACAGGCTTGCGACTGATAGAGAAAGTAAGAAAAGAAAGCGTGCCGAGGAATCACAAGAGCAACCTGAAAATTATCGCCTGGCATTCAGGTACAGCCCAGTCGATGATTATAGCTTGAGTAGATGTGTTCAAATCGGGACTATGTCTAAAATTTGTCCCTATTGCAAGGCCTTGAAATTCAATGGTGAAACAATGGCAATGTGTTGCGCCTCAGGAAAAGTTAAACTTGCTCTACTGGCTGCACCACCAGAGCCATTGAAGACTATGCTTACTGGAACTACGTCAGAATCTAAGGGTTTTAAAATCACAGATTAGAAAATATAACTCATGTTTCCAAATGACGTCGTTTGGTGCCCAAATCGAAAATCCAGATCAATTTATGCCCACATTCAAAGTAAAAGGGGAAATTAATCATAGAGCAGGGTCCTTTCTACCATTCTCAGGCGAGAATCATAAATTTTTACAATTATACTTCATCAGTGATAGAAATTCTGAATTGAATGCACGTTGCAAAATTTCTCCCGACGTTGAAAGGACAATTGTTTCCCAATTGCAACATCTTTTCTACGAAAATTATAATTTAGTGCGTCTGTTCGAAACAGCCATCGATTTGATGCCTACTGATACGCATAAAATTGTTATTTCCGCTGACAAAACGCCTCCTGGCCAACATATGCGTAGATACAATGCTCCAACTATCAACAAAGTGGCAATCGTTATGGTCGGTGATCAGTTTTTACCTCGAGCTATTAACTTCATTAGCAAAACCCTCAGTTGGTAAGAATTGCTGAATATCATCGATGCTACGATGCCCTACAATATCCTATCATTTCCTGGGATGGAGCCGACGGCTATCACTTTAATATTAAATTGATAAATCCAGCCACTAAAAAAGAAATGAATAAGAAATGCAGTGCAATGCATTATTATTCCTATAGACTAATGATTCGCCAGGATGAAGACAATTATATTTTAAAATGCAAATACATCGTTGATATGTATGCAAAATTGAATCAGAACGTTTGCTATTTATCCGTCTAAATCAGACCAAGCTCCACACTAAACAATACATTCATTTGCTAGGTGCAGTTGTAAATGATGGTAATACCACAAACGTTGGAAGATTAACGATTTTACCTTCGTCATATGCTGGCAGTCCCCGTCATATGCATGAATATGCTCAAGATACTATTGCGTATGTTCGTCTCTATGGTCGTCCAGATTTATTTATTACATTTACATGTAATCAATATTGGGACGAGATACAGCAGCTTTTACTTCAAGGAAAATCGGCGGTTCATAGGGATGACATTACGGCCCGTGTCTTCCGGCAAAAATTGAAATCACTGATAAACTAAATACTAAAACTTGAAGTGTTTGGGTCAGTGCGATGCTGGATGTACTCAGTGGAATGGAAAAAACGAGGATTGCCACACGCACATATACTAATCTGGCTACATTATAAAATTATTTCTAATGAAATTGATGATTTGATTTCCGCTGAAATACCTGATGAAAATATCGATAAGGGGTTATATGATATTGTTGTAAAAAATATGATACATGGACCTTGCGGTACAATGAACAAATAATCACCATGCATGGCCAAAGGAAGGTGCACAAAGCAATATCCTCGACTTTTAGTACCCAACACAATTACTGGCAATGATGGTTACCCACAATATAGAAGAAGATCTACTTAAGATGGCGGTAAAACAGCAATAATAAAGAAGCGTAACGGTACCACCATCGAAGTAGATAACCAGTTTGTTGCTCCATATTCCCGAGCCCCCCTGCGCGCGTACGTCGTTACGTCCCATATTGGTTGCGCACTATTGTAGATGTGTCCCTGTGTCCCACCTTTGAATATAGATAGATATATATGTATATGTTTTTAACTACTTAAAACTTGCGAATATACAACATTCTTCGCTATCCTAGTGTCTGTGCATATACAAAGCCTTATATACTTATAATAATGTCATCTGCTAACGCTCTTATTACTAACAACCAAACATGCATACTTATTTTTATATAGATAGATAGATAGATAGATATACACATACAAAATAAATTAACTATGTAAAACTTGCGAATATACAACATTCTTCGCTGCCCCATTGTCTGTGCATATAAATAGATTGTCAGGTTTACCGACCCTCGAACATGCAACATACAATTGTCCATGGGAAAAATAATCTGCATTAAGATCTATACCGCATTTTTCTAATGATTGCCCTTGAGCATTGTTGACGGTGATTGCAAAAGCTAATCGAATTGGGAATTACAATCTTTTAAATTGAAAAGGCAGATCCGTTGGAATCATGGGAATGTGAGGAATAAGAACAGAATCACCCTCAAATGGCCCTGTTAAGATTGTTGCCTCTATTACGTTTTCCATTGTTTTTTTTTTTACGGCAAGTTGTGTGCCATTGCAAAGCTTTGGTGGGCTAATATTTCGTAACAGTATTATTGATACGCCTATTTTTAGTTGTAGCACGTGTGCTGGAAACCCTGGGACATCCAGGGGAATTTAAAAATTCAGATGGATAATTAACCGCCTCATTTGGTTCCAGAACTGTGTCGACTGACTTGTAAATGACTGCCTGGTCTCGAATCTTGGTCAAAATAATATTGTTGATTTCGTGGACGTCTTTATTCTTGGCTGCCAGAATCGGTCGTTCACTTATCCATTTATCATTTTTATAATTGGTTAGAATATTCGGAAATACCTTTTCAACCAATTCATTTTTGGACCTCACTAAATTACAGAATTCAGCAGGCAGTTGTATGCGTCCTGAAATTGAGTCTACTGGGGGATTTCCGTTTCCCATTGCCAGCAATTGATCTGAAAATATTTCACCAGAGTCATCGTTTTGCGATCGGACACGCATATTTATAGTTAATTTTAATGTCTTTACGTGTGCCTATAAATTAAAATTTTTCAGGCAAGCATTCATTTCGTCTGCAGGGGTTGATTTAGGTATTATAGGTAATGTTTGCCTGAAATCTGCCAAAAGCAATATTAATGTGCTGGCAAAGGGTTTTGAATTTCCTCACAAATTTCGCAATGATTGCTCCAGAGCTTCGAGTGATTTTTTGTGTGCCATTGTGCACTCATCCCAAATAATAAGTTTTCATTGCTGCTATACTTTACCCATCCCAGATGATTTGGAAATATTGCACGTGGGAGTTTCTGTAGAATGCAAATTCAGAGGCAATTTCAAAACGGAATTAGCAGTTCTTCCACCAGGCAACAACGTTGCGGCTATTCTGGACGATGCAATTGCAAACGCTCTGTCATTTTTGATGGAATTGATGCCAGAATCAATTTTATCACAAACGTTATCCAGTACCACCTGGTGCATCCAAAAAGAAGATTTCTCCAATGCTGTTATCGACATAATGCATTATCGTATCATAAATGTGTTTTTGCTCTGACCTTAACTTAGAAATATTATTTTTTTTACATACGACAATAGATCACTCGTATTGTAACTTGTTCGTGATCCCATTCTACACATTTTGAAACAGCAGTGTTACGATTGGGTAAAGTATTCCCAAATCCTGAAGAGGTTTGTTTGCCATACATAAGCACAAATCTTCAGTAATAACTAAAGTGTAGTTATAAATTACTGATGTAAAATAAAAAGTCATATTTGACGTCTCTAACCTTTTTCGATGGTTAAATCCTCGGTTATTTTCGATTTATATTTCTCCCATAAGTCTGTAGGAGCTGAAGGAGAGCAAGTTGTTTGTATGATTCCAAACAATGCACGAATTTGATTTGGAGTTGATGTTTCACACGCGTCATTGATGCAGTTATCCCAGTGTTGGTCATTCTCCAATAAATTCAAAGATTGGCATGCACTACGGTAAGTGTCATGTATAGTACTGTTTACTGTTCTCAAATACTCAAAGGACGTCGAACCGGGTACATTCACAAAGATCAGGCAGAGAAAGAAATATTTATGTTGATTGGGGTGAATGGTGTAGAGTCTTCCTATCGTGGTACTTTTTTTGCTTTCTCTGTCAACTGCAAGTCTGGTTTCACGTTGCTCTTTTGGGTTTCTGTTTTAAGGTTTTCGAATTACTTTAATCCATTGTCAAAATATATATATGTATATATTGTATATATATATATATATATATATATATATATATATATATATATATATATATATATATATATGATATATATATATATATATATATAGATATATATAGATATATATATATATATATATATATATATATACATGTATTAGTATTTTAGGATTTCCTCCATTTCCTGTCATTATGTGCTGCAGTATCCTTGCGACACGTTGAATCGAACCTACGAACCTTTACTTTCAAGGTGAGGAATGGTCCAGTACGCCATCGCAAGGTATTTAATATTTTTGTTGTTGTGTAACAAGGATAATATAAGACTACAAATAATACTATAATATATCTATCTATATATCTATCTCTCTATATATAAAATTAAGTTGTAAGTATGTCCGTTACACTATCTATATATATATATCAAAATAAGTTGTATGTATTTTTGTTTGAGGGTTTGCATATGATTTGTGAAAAATAAAGAAGAAAAAGAAAACTAAAAAAGCAAAAAAAGGTAAAAAAATAAAAAAAATAAAAAGAAAAAAACTAAAAAAACTAAAAAATTAAAAAAGTTAAAAAAAAGAAAAAACTAATAAAAAGAGAAAATATATATATAAAATTAAAAAAAGCTAAAAAACCAAAAGAAAAGAAAAAACTAAAAAAAAAAAAAAAAAACTAAATAAAGAAAAAACTTAAAAAGAAAAAACTAAAAAAAGAAAAAAAAAGGAAAAAAGAAAAATTAAAAAACGGAAAAAACTAAAAAAAAAAATAAAAAATAAAAACAAAAAAATTAATAAAAAAGGTATAAAACTAAAAAAACAAAAGAAAATACAAAAAACAAAAAAACAGAAAAGGCTGAAAAAGAAAAAAAGAAAAACCAAAAAAGTAAAAACTGAAAAAAGTAAACCCAGAAAGGAGAAAAAACTAAAAAATAAAGAAGAAAAAGAAAACTAAAAGAAGATATAATTAAAAAAATTTAAAAGGTAAAAAACTAAAAAAAGGAAAAAAACTAAATAAACTAAAAAAAACTAAAAAAGAGGAAAAAAATTAAAAAAGAATACAAATTAAAAAAAGAAGAAACTAAAAATAAAATAAAAACTAAAATAACAGAAAAACTGAAAAAAACATCAAAAATCTAAAAAAGAAAAACAAAAAAGAAAAACGAAAAACTAAAAAAGACTAAACAATCAAAAAACTAAAAAAAAGAAAAAAAGAAAAAAAAACTATAAAGAAAAAAATTAAAAACGAAAAAAAGAAAAAACTAAAAAAAAAAAAAAAAGAATAAAAAAAAAGACAAAAACAGGGAAAAAGAAAGTAAATAAAAATCTAAAAAAATTAAAAAAGAAAAAACTAAAAGAAACAAAATAAAAAATGAAAAAACTAAAAAAGAAAAATACTAAATAAGAAAAAACTAAAAAAAGAAAAACAAAAAAAGAAAAAACTAAAAAAGGAAAGAATAAAAAAGAAAAAAAGACAAAACTAAGCACAATGACAATCATTTAAAAAAAAAAGAGGCTTCAGTTCTTTTTCATTTTCTTTACCACTCTATCTTAATCAAGTAGCCTATTCAATAATACTTTTTTTTTGAATAATAAGTATTCAAAAAAATTGAGGCTCTTCCAATTTTATTAAATTGTTTAAAATGTAAAAAACTGGTAATTTTACAAAAATTTCAATATATTTTGACAATGGATTAAAGTAATTCGAAAACCTTAAAACAGAAACACAAAATTTGAGGTTGTCAAAAGATAAAATGTTATCAAATATTGAACACCAGGACGAATCACTGGAGCAAAGCAAAGCCAGGCTTGCGGTTCAAAAAGAAAGGGCCAGATTAGGAATGTGCAATTTACGTCAACAAAGGCGAGTCGAGGAACCACGAGAGCAACGTGAAACCGGACTTGCAGTTGACAGAGAAAGTAAAAAAAGAAGGCTCGGTAAGGATCTACCAGAGCAACGCGAAACCAGATTTGATGCTGAAAGAGAAAGTAAAAAAAGAAGGCGTGTCGAGGAACTACCAGAGCAACGTGATTACGGGCTTGCGGCTCAAAGAGATAATGCCAAAAGAAAGCGTGCCGAAGAATCACAAGAACAACTTGAAAACGGACTTGACGCTCAAAGAGATCTATTATAAAAAATGCCAGCAAGCTGAAGGACAAGACATTTCATGGAAATAATAGCAACTTGTTTATTAGTGATGATTTGCCAGCCGAAATTCGTAAAATACGTAAGCTGATTTTAGCGAAACGGGATCATTTGCGGAAGATTCCTAGCTATGAGGCATGGATATCAAAGGGGATTCAGACAAACTTGTTTGTGAAAAGATCTGACGGCTCAATTACAAAATATTCATTTAGTGATAGCATACCAGAGGTTGACGACTTTCCAAACGTCCAAGGACATGTACATCATAGTTTTCCAAGTGATGTTTCAGTGAAATAAAATCATATCGTCTAATAGTAAAGCGCCCTGTTAGTATGTTTTAAAATGTACAAGTAGGAAGCGTTTAATCATGTTTTGTATCGTATTTATTTGTTTTTTAGTTATTTTCTCACTAATTTTTGTTGCTCTATATATTTATTACGATTCTTTCTCTTTAGTCATCTATTTTTTTTTATGTTTTTTCACCGTTTTCTGAAGCACACAGGGGTCTTTATGAATAGCGGTAGAATATTGAAAGAATTTGTCTTAGAATGAAGACATTTCTCTTTTCTTTTCGTAGTTGTTTCTGTGCGAGTTACCTTTTATTTTTGTTTGTTGGGCGCATGGGTGTTGGGTGTGGTCATTCTTGACGTGGTGGTAATATTTGATAATGGAAAGAGATAGTGATGGAATTCCATCATCAAGGTAAAAAGAATTTGAGCGAGATTCTCTTTTGTTTCATTCAGTTTTTCAAAATATTGTAGCTAGTGATAATGAGGATAATAGCAGCATATTAGATATACCAAAAATCAATATTTATTTTTGAATGGATTGGCAAAGAAAAATTCTAGAACAAGGAGGATATCGTTTTGGAATTGCCGGGGCTGGAGGACTGCAAGGGATACAATTGACACTTTTCTATCGAAATCAGATACGGATATATTCGGTTTATGCGAAACTTTTTTGGATGAATTTTCAATTGAAAGTATTCATTTTGATGGTTATCAATTGTTTCATGTTGGAAGGAGTATGCAAAAGAAAGGTGGTCTTGGTGTCTTAATTAAAAGTTGCATACCAGCCCGTGCAAGACTAGAATTTTTGCCGAAGAATATTGAAATGTTATTTGAATCTTGTGTTGTCGAATGTTTTTTTTTCCAAATAATGAGAAGAATCTAATCGCAGTTATTTACCGTAGTCCGTCAGTTAGTCAGATGGAGTTTAGGAATTGTTTTGAAAAATTCATGGTTAAATTAGCGAGTCTTAATACTTCTTATCTAGTTATGGGAGATTTTAATATTGACTTAATGAACCTTGTTTCTGCTAATCAGAATAGACTGGATAGTAACACTTTGAAGTTTTTAGAATGTCCGCTATCTCATGGATTATATCCTGTATGTCTTGTACCATACAGAATAACTGATACGTTATATTCACTAATTGATAATATTTTTTCATCTGAAAGTGCTGTTAGTACATATGTCATTCCTGATGATTCATCTGATCACTGCATAGTTATGGCTGATATATCCCGTATAATGAAAAGAAGTCAACACAGCGAAGAGATTTTGGGGAAAAAATTTGTTAAAATTAAAAGAAGCACTCGGTGATGTAGGGTGGAGTTCAATAATTGATGAAATGGATCCAGATCAATCCTTTGATAACTTTTATAATATATTGACTGAGAAGCTTGATAAATTTTGCACGTATAGAAATCTGAAAGGAAAGAGGTATACACCAAGAAAACCATGGGTAAATGCATCGCTTTTGAGGTCTATTAATGAAAAAAATCGCTTATATAAAATTAAAATGAAGTATCCCACTGAAATAAATATAATACGTTTTAAAAACTATAAGAATCTGTTAGTAAGGATTCTTAGAGAAAATGAAAGAGTGTATTATGAAAATTAATTTAAGAATTCTGATTCTCCTCGAAAAACTTGGAATTTAATTAAGGAGAAAATTGGAAAAAATAAAAAGCTATCATATCCTGAGGTATTAATTAATACAAATGGTGTAGAAGTTAGAGAACCACAAGATGTTGCTAATATGTTTCGTGATTATTTTGCTGATGTTGGTCAAGCGATTGTTTCAGCAAGAATAGATTTTTCCCCTTACAGGTCGTATAAAGAATATTTACCCCCCCCCCCCCCCCCCAATGAATGTAAGAGCATATTTCTGGTCCCTGTTAGTTTTGCTGAATTTCATAAGATTATCAAAAATATAAAAAATGGTAATTCAGTGGGACATGATGAATTATCAACAAATTTGTTAAAGAGTATTGCCGGAGTTATTTTTGAACCACTTATCCACATTTTCAATTTGAGTATCAATTCAGGTATATTTCCTAGTAGATGGAAAATTGCCCGAGTAATTCCGTTGTATAAACAAGGCGATGAATCTGATTTAAGTAATTATCGTCCAATTGCAATTTTATCGCCATTGTCTAAAGTGTTTGAAAAAATTTCAAAAGAAAGGATATCTAGCTATTTCGATAAAATAAATTTCTTTACCAAATATTAATTTGGATTTAGGGCAAACCGTTCGACAGAACAAGCAGTTGCAGCTCTTTTATTAGAAATAAATGATTGTTCAGATGATGATTTCCATGTGGCTACTGTTTTCTATTATATAAAAAAACCATTCTACACTTTAAATCATGAAATTCTTCTTGAAAAAATGATAAATTCCGGCATAAGAGGGAAAGGATTGCAAATTATTAAATCATACCTATGCGGAAAAAAAATCACAGTAAATGTCGGTGGAAAAAGGCCTAATTTAAAAAGTCTTACTGATATTGGTGTCCCCCAAGGCTCAGTATTAGGTCCACTTTTATTTTTGATCTATGTTAAGGATCTTCCCCGAGGTTTGCATGAGAATATTAGCCATGCAGTTCTATTTGCAGATGATACAGCTATAACAGTTAAAGCTAGGGATTCATTGACATTGATCGAAAATCTGACTATAAGTGTTACCTCAGTTAATCGATGGTTTGTTTCTAATAAACTAGTACCGAATTTTAAGAAAACTAATTTTATGGTTTTTGGTCGTTCAAAACGTTCCACTCGAGAGATTTCTTGTGAGGAGCTACAGGTTGGTGATCAAAAAATTTGTAGGGTCCAATCATATCGTTATTTAGGAGTTTTTCTTGATCCCCTTTTGTCATTTCATAATCATATTGAGTATATAAGATTACAACTTGCTCAAAATATTGGGTCGATGTACCGTGTGAAGAATGTTTTTCCTTTTACCATTTTAAAAATAATTTACCACTCTCTAATTACTTATTATTTGAATTATTGCTCAGTTGTATATCTTAATACATTTTGGAAGCATATAAAACCCTTACAGGTACTACAAAATAGGGCAATAATAATACTTGAAAATTTTTTACATCGACCTTCAAAACTTGAAAATGTTTCGGAAACTAAAACAATATTCTCTTCTTAAATTTGTTGGATTTAAATGATACACGAATATTAAATACTTCCATATGGCATTTTCAAATCCAAAATTCTAAAAATTATTTCTATGACAAATCTCTGTTAATTTTACTTCCTCGTTCGGATTGTCGGAGGTCTAGGATGTATCGAATTCCTTTTGTAAGCTCTGAAAGGTCAAGGTTTTTGATTAGATACCAAATACCCTTCATTGCTAACAATTATAAGCTGAATGATAAAATTCTGTTTGATCCATCCCAAAAATCTCAGCAAAAATCTCAGCTAAATTTGAAAAAGCAAATATTAAAGACTGTTTGCTAAAATTTTGATTATTCACCATTGATGATGGAAATTTAAATTATCTGATCTTCTTATTTGTGTGTTTGTTTTTGTGTCCCTGTGTCTGGGATGGCGTCCCACACCCCTCCTGCCCGATATTTATATATTCACTTATCTTTTATGAGTTTTTTTTTCTATTTTGTGTGTCTTCTACCGTATTATATGTTGAAATCATTATTATGATGAGATGTTGATGTTTTTTCTTATGTTTTTGCACTGTCCCAGCCTTACGAGCTCTGCTCTCTGTTGGGGCATAATATTGTTTGTGTATTTTTTGAGTTGAATAAAGAAAAAAGTTGAAAAAAAAGTTGAAAAATATGAGTGAGATCAAATTTATATACATTTAAAGAGCAATAAGTTAAATCATTTTCCCTCCAGCAGTGGTCGTATTGTTTTTAGTATCTATGATACATGCAAAATTACACATGATGACAAATTGCTCTGAAGAGGTAAAAAAAGGCACAGAACAAGAAACACCAAAAATCAAATTGAATTCTTAACAAAAATGTCGCACAACGAAATATGCGATTTGTGGACAACCCACAATGACAATGGAAAGAAGGAACATGTTAGTTTGGCGTGAGTCTGTGATTGAAAAGTAGGAATGAGCAATAAATATTTAGCATCTATTACAAGTGCAAGATTACACAAGGTGACAAATGAATTGAAAAATTCAAAGAAAAGGGCATGGACCAAGAACAGTAACCAATCAAATTGAATTGCAAACGAAAATTTTACTTAAAACTAAAGAAGAACGGTATAAGTATACTATTGTGTAATGTAGATGCCTCAGAAAATTACAACTGGATAAGGGACGTGTCACTTTAGCGTCTGTAAAGGATAAGCAGGCAAGAGGAATTGAATCCACGACATAATTTTGTAGTTCAACTGACATTATTGATTTTTCACCCTGTGACTTTTGTCAAACCAAACTAAAGAATGAAACGATGATTATGCCATTTATTATTTATGACGATTGTAAAATTACATAAGATGACAAACTTCCCCAAACGGTTAAAGAAAAAAAATATGGAAAAAGAAACAGCAACAAATCACATTGAATTGCTCAAGAAAATCTGACTTTCTAAAAAATTCTACAACAATTAGGATGTTCCATAATTTATATATTGAAGAGAATTCAATATATACCAAGAACATGGACCAAGAACAGTAACCAATCACATTGAATTGCAAACGAAAATTTTACTTAAAACTAAAGAAGAACGGTATAAGTATACTATTGTGTAATGTAGATGCCTCAGAAAATTACAGCTGGATAAGGGACGTGTCACTGTAGCGTCTGTAAAGGATAAGCAGGCAAGAGGAATTGAATCCACGACATAATTTTGTAGTTCAACTGATATTATTGATTTTTCACCCTGTGACTTTTGTCAAACCAAACAAAAAGAATGAAACGATGATTATGTCATTTATCATTTATGACGCATGTAAAATTACACAAGATGACAAACTGCCCCGAACGGTTAAAGAAAAAGATGTGGAAAAAGAATCACGACAAAGAAAGAATGTGGATGTTTTCACACTGTTGTTGTGGTTCCACAACAACAGATGTGGAAACACAAAAAGATGTGGAAACAAATCACATTGAATTGCTCACGAAAATCTGACTTTATAAAGATTTCTACAACAATTAGGATGTTCCATAATTTATATATTGAAGAAAATTATAATTGAATAAGAACCATTCTATTTTAGCACGTGGAGAGGATAAGTAGGAAGGAGAAATTGGATTAACCACAGAATTTCTTAATTCAACTCGAATTGCTGATTTGCCTCCTTATAACTTGAAACTAAAGAATAAAACGATGACATTGGCAAATCGTATTTTGGATCATTGAGACGGCATAGTCGCTGGAACACTCCTCATTGCTGTTAAATTGTAAAAAACGCAATTAAACAAATATGATACACCTTGAAAAAAGCTGGGAAAGAAGTTTTTTGGTATGTATGACGTCATGCAAAATTGCAAATGATTTTAAAGGAATCCGAACAGCTAAAGTAAAAGGCATGGGAAAACTCGGAAGTAATGATGCCCAAATGAAGCGCCAATGAGAAATGCAGCTAGAAGACTTTTTACAACCAGCATCACAACGAATACATCGAAACGTAAATGAAATCCGCGGTTAGAAGAGAAGCAACAGCGAGAAACATAGCAAGCTTCAGAAGAAAATAAATCCTATAATAAGGATGACTCTTTGATGCATTAACAGGAAGGACTAATGTAATTCATGTCAAAATTTTTTAGCTCTATTAAAATTACTGTTTTGACAGCTCATGGCTTTAAATAAATAAATAAATATATATATATACCTTATATATATAAAAATAAGCTGTCTGTCTGTCTGTCTATCTGTCGAGTGACGTCATGTCATCATGTCGTCATGAAGTTAGTTGTCGTCATGTTTGTTCTGACGATGACGTCATTAAAAGTATTTAAGGAAATTGTTCAAAGACAAATTTTTAATTGTAAGAAGATCGTGGACGGAAAAATATTTAATTGTAAAATGACTGAAGAACCTACAATGGCAACAGCCGAGGAATCTGCTCAAAGAGTCTATGCCAAAAAACTTGCGGCTGATAGAGAAAGAAAGAAAAGAAAGCGTGCCGAGGAATCACAAGAACAGCAAGAAAACAGGCTTACGGCTGATAGAGAAAGTAAGAAAAGAAAGCGTGCCGAGGAATCACAAGAAAAGCAAGAAAAGAGGCTTGCGGATCGTAGAAAAAGTAAGAAAAGAAAGCGTGCCGAGGAACCACAACAACAGCGTGAAAACAGGCTTGTGGCTGATAGAGAAAGTAAGAAAAGAAAGCGTGCCAAGGAATCACAAGAACTAAAAGAAAACAGGCTTGCGGCTGATAGAAAAAGTAAGAACAGAAAGCGTGCCAAGGAATCACAAGAACAATATAAAAACAGGCTTGCGGATGATAGAGAAAGTAAGAAAAGAAAGCGTGCTGAGGAACCACAACAACAGTGTGAAAACAGGCTTGGGGCTGATAGAGAAAGTAAGAAAAGAAAGCGTGCCGAGGAATCACAAGAACAGCAAGAAAACAGGCTTGCGACTGATAGAGAAAGTAAGAAAAGAAAGCGTGCCGAGGAATCACAAGAGCAACCTGAAAATTATCGCCTAGCATTCAGGTACAGCCCAGTCGATGATTATAGCTTGAGTAGATGTGTTCAAATCGGGACTATGTCTAAAATTTGTCCCTATTGCAAGGCCTTGAAATTCAATGGTGAAACAATGGCAATGTGTTGCGCCTCAGGAAAAGTTAAACTTGCTCTACTGGCTGCACACCAGAGCCATTGAAGACTATGCTTACTGGAACTACGTCAGAATCTAAGGGTTTTAAAATCACAGATTAGAAAATATAACTCATGTTTCCAAATGACGTCGTTTGGTGCCCAAATCGAAAATCCAGATCAATTTATGCCCACATTCAAAGTAAAAGGGGAAATTAATCATAGAGCAGGGTCCTTTCTACCATTCTCAGGCGAGAATCATAAATTTTTACAATTATACTTCATCAGTGATAGAAATTCTGAATTGAATGCACGTTGCAAAATTTCTCCCGACGTTGAAAGGACAATTGTTTCCCAATTGCAACATCTTTTCTACGAAAATTATAATTTAGTGCGTCTGTTCGAAACAGCCATCGATTTGATGCCTACTGATACGCATAAAATTGTTATTTCCGCTGACAAAACGCCTCCTGGCCAACATATGCGTAGATACAATGCTCCAACTGTCAACAAAGTGGCAATCGTTATGGTCGGTGATCAGTTTTTACCTCGAGCTATTAACTTCATTAGCAAAACCCTCAGTTGGTAAGAATTGCTGAATATCATCGATGCTACGATGCCCTACAATATCCTATCATTTCCTGGGATGGAGCCGACGACTATCAATTTAATATTAAATTGATAAATCCAGCCACTAAAAAAGAAATGAATAAGAAATGCAGTGCAATGCATTATTATTCCTATAGACTAATGATTCGCCAGGATGAAGACAATTATATTTTAAAATGCAAATACATCGTTGATATGTATGCAAAATAGAATCAGAACGTTTGCTATTTATCCGTCTAAATCAGACCAAGCTCCACACTAAACAATACATTCATTTGCTAGGTGCAGTTGTAAATGATGGTAATACCACAAACGTTGGAAGATTAACGATTTTACCTTCGTCATATGCTGGCAGTCCCCGTCATATGCATGAATATGCTCAAGATACTATTGCGTATGTTCGTCTCTATGGTCGTCCAGATTTATTTATTACATTTACATGTAATCAATATTGGGACGAGATACAGCACCTTTTACTTCAAGGAAAATCGGCGGTTCATAGGGATGACATTACGGCCCGTGTCTTCCGGCAAAAATTGAAATCACTGATAAACTAAATACTAAAACTTGAAGTGTTTGGGTCAGTGCGATGCTGGATGTACTCAGTGGAATTGAAAAAACGAGGATTGCCACACGCACATATACTAATCTGGCTACATTATAAAATTATTTCTAATGAAATTGATGATTTGATTTCCGCTGAAATACCTGATGAAAATATCGATAAGGGGTTATATGATAATGTTGTAAAAAATATGATACATGGACCTTGCGGTACAATGAACAAATAATCACCATGCATGGCCAAAGGAAGGTGCACAAAGCAATATCCTCGACTTTTAGTACCCAACACAATTACTGGCAATGATGGTTACCCACAATATAGAAGAAGATCTACTTAAGATGGCGGTAAAACAGCAATAATAAAGAAGCGTAACGGTACCACCATCGAAGTAGATAACCAGTTTGTTGCTCCATATTCCCGAGCCCCCCTGCGCGCGTACGTTGTTACGTCCCATATTGGTTGCGCACTATTGTAGATGTGTCCCTGTGTCCCACCTATGAATATAGATAGATATATATGTATATGTTTTTAACTACTTAAAACTTGCGAATATACAACATTCTTCGCTATCCTAGTGTCTGTGCATATACAAAGCCTTATATACTTATAATAATGTCATCTGCTAACGCTCTTATTACTAACAACCAAACATGCATACTTATTTTTATATAGATAGATAGATAGATAGATATACACATACAAAATAAATTAACTATGTAAAACTTGCGAATATACAACATTCTTCGCTGCCCCATTGTCTGTGCATATAAATAGATTGTCAGGTTTACCGACCCTCGAACATGCAACATACAATTGTCCATGGGAAAAATAATCTGCATTAAGATCTATACCGCATTTTTCTAATGATTGCCCTTGAGCATTGTTGACGGTGATTGCAAAAGCTAATCGAATTGGGAATTACAATCTTTTAAATTGAAAAGGCAGATCCGTTGGAATCATGGGAATGTGAGGAATAAGAACAGAATCACCCTCAAATGGCCCTGTTAAGATTGTTGCCTCTATTACGTTTTCCATTGTTTTTTTTTTACGGCAAGTTGTGTGCCATTGCAAAGCTTTGGTGGGCTAATATTTCGTAACAGTATTATTGATACGCCTATTTTTAGTTGTAGCACGTGTGCTGGAAACCCTGGGACATCCAGGGGAATTTAAAAATTCAGATGGATAATTAACCGCCTCATTTGGTTCCAGAACTGTGTCGACTGACTTGTAAATGACTGCCTGGTCTCGAATCTTGGTCAAAATAATATTGTTGATTTCGTGGACGTCTTTATTCTTGGCTGCCAGAATCGGTCGTTCACTTATCCATTTATCATTTTTATAATTGGTTAGAATATTCGGAAATACCTTTTCAACCAATTCATTTTTGGACGTCACTAAATTACAGAATTCAGCAGGCAGTTGTATGCGTCCTGAAATTGAGTCTACTGGGGGATTTCCGTTTCCCATTGCCAGCAATTGATCTGAAAATATTTCACCAGAGTCATCGTTTTGCGATCGGACACGCATATTTATAGTTAATTTTAATGTCTTTACGTGTGCCTATAAATTAAAATTTTTCAGGCAAGCATTCATTTCGTCTGCAGGGGTTGATTTAGGTATTATAGGTAATGTTTGCCTGAAATCTGCCAAAAGCAATATTAATGTGCTGGCAAAGGGTTTTGAATTTCCTCACAAATTTCGCAATGATTGCTCCAGAGCTTCGAGTGATTTTTTGTGTGCCATTGTGCACTCATCCCAAATAATAAGTTTTCATTGCTGCTATACTTTACCCATCCCAGATGATTTGGAAATATTGCACGTGGGAGTTTCTGTAGAATGCAAATTCAGAGGCAATTTCAAAACGGAATTAGCAGTTCTTCCACCAGGCAACAACGTTGCGGCTATTCTGGACGATGCAATTGCAAACGCTCTGTCATTTTTGATGGAATTGATGCCAGAATCAATTTTATCACAAACGTTATCCAGTACCACCTGGTGCATCCAAAAAGAAGATTTCTCCAATGCTGTTATCGACATAATGCATTATCGTATCATAAATGTGTTTTTGCTCTGACCTTAACTTAGAAATATTATTTTTTTTACATACGACAATAGATCACTCGTATTGTAACTTGTTCGTGATCCCATTCTACACATTTTGAAACAGCAGTGTTACGATTGGGTAAAGTATTCCCAAATCCTGAAGAGGTTTGTTTGCCATACATAAGCACAAATCTTCAGTAATAACTAAAGTGTAGTTATAAATTACTGATGTAAAATAAAAAGTCATATTTGACGTCTCTAACCTTTTTCGATGGTTAAATCCTCGGTTATTTTCGATTTATATTGCTCCCATAACTCTGTAGGAGCTGAAGGAGAGCAAGTTGTTTGTATGATTCCAAACAATGCACGAATTTGATTTGGAGTTGATGTTTCACATGCGTCATTGATGCAGTTATCCCAGTGTTGGTCATTCTCCAATAAATTCAAAGATTGGCATGCACTACGGTAAGTGTCATGTATAGTACTGTTTACTGTTCTCAAATACTCAAAGGACGTCGGACCGGGTACATTCACAAAGAGCAGGCGGAGAAAGAAATATTTATGTTGATTGGGGTGAATGGTGTAGAGTCTTCCTATCGTGGTTCTTTTTTTGCTTTCTCTGTCAACTGCAAGTCTGGTTTCACGTTGCTCTCGTGGTTGGTCCCTCGACTCGCCTTTGTTGACATAAATTGCACATTCCTAATCTGGCCCTTTCTTTTTGAACCGCAAGCATGGCTTTGCTTTGTTCCAGTGATTCGTCCTGGTGTTCGCTTTTTGGTAACATTTTATCTTTTGACAACCTCAAACTTTTGGGTTTCTGTTTTAAGGTTTTCGAATTACTTTAATCCATTGTCAAAATATATATATGTATATATTGTATATATATATATATATATATATATATATATATATATATATATATATATATATATATATATATATATATATTTATATATATATATATATATATATATATATATATATATATATATATATATATATATATATATATATATATATATATATATATCTATATATATAAAAATAAGTTGTCTGTCCGTTATGCCAGATTATATCTTCTATATATATAAAAGAAAACAAACTAGAATGTAAAAACTGGAAATTGCATAAATATTTCAAAATATTTTGACAATAGATTAAAGTAATTCGAAAAAAGAAAAATGGTAAAAAACTAAAAAAAACTAAAAAGAAAAAACTAAAAAAAAATTAAAAATTAAAAAAATTAAAAAAAGAAAAAGCCTAAAAGAAAAAATGTACAAAAATAAAAAAGACAAAAAACTAAAAAAAAACTAAAAAAAGCTAAAAAACTAAAAAAAAAGAAAAAACTAAAAATATATATATATATATATATATATATATATATATATATATATATATATATATATACATGTATTAGTATTTTAGGATTTCCTCTATTTCCTGTCATTATGTGCTGCACAATCCTTGCGACACGTTGAATCGAACCTACGAACCTTTACTTTCAAGGTGAGGAATGGTCCAGTACGCCATCGCAAGGTATTTAATATTTTTGTTGTTGTGTAACAAGGATAATATAAGACTACAAATAATACTATAATATATCTATCTATATATCTATCTCTCTATATATAAAATTAAGTTGTAAGTATGTCCGTTACACTATCTATATATATATATCAAAATAAGTTGTATGTATTTTTGTTTGAGGGTTTGCATATGATTTGTGAAAAATAAAGAAGAAAAAGAAAACTAAAAAAGCAAAAAAAGGTAAAAAAATAAAAAAAAATAAAAAGAAAAAAACTAAAAAAACTAAAAAATTAAAAAAGTTAAAAAAAAGAAAAAACTAAAAAAAAGAGAAAATATATATATAAAATTAAAAAAAGCTAAAAAACCAAAAGAAAAGAAAAAAACTAAAAAAAAAAAAAAAAAACTAAATAAAGAAAAAACTTAAAAAGAAAAAAACTAAAAAAAGAAAAAAAAAAGAAAAAAGAAAAATTAAAAAACAGAAAAAACTAAAAAAAAAAATAAAAAATAAAAACAAAAAAATTAATAAAAAAGGTATAAAACTAAAAAAACAAAAGAAAATACAAAAAACAAAAAAACAGAAAAGGCTGAAAAAGAAAAAAAGAAAAACCAAAAAAGTAAAAACTGAAAAAAGTAAACCCAGAAAGGAGAAAAAACTAAAAAATAAAGAAGAAAAAGAAAACTAAAAGAAGATATAATTAAAAAAATTTAAAAGGTAAAAAACTAAAAAAAGGAAAAAAACTAAATAAACTAAAAAAACTAAATAAGAGGAAAAAAATTAAAAAAGAAGACAAATTAAAAAAAGAAGAAACTAAAAATAAAATAAAAACTAAAATAACAGAAAAACTGAAAAAAACATCAAAAATCTAAAAAAGAAAAACAAAAAAGAAAAAAGAAAAACTAAAAAAGACTAAACAATCAAAAAACTAAAAAAAAGAAAAAAAGAAAAAAAAACTATAAAGAAAAAAATTAAAAACGAAAAAAAGAAAAAACTAAAAAAAAAAAAAAAGAATAAAAAATAAAAAGACAAAAACAGGGAAAAAGAAAGTAAATAAAAAATCTAAAAAAATTAAAAAAGAAAAAACTAAAAGAAACAAAATAAAAAATGAAAAAACTAAAAAAGAAAAATACTAAATAAGAAAAAACTAAAAAAAGAAAAACAAAAAAAGAAAAAACTAAAAAAGGAAAGAATAAAAAAGAAAAAAAGACAAAACTAAGCACAATGACAATCATTTAAAAAAAAAGAGGCTTCAGTTCTTTTTCATTTTCTTTACCACTCTATCTTAATCAAGTATTCAATAATACTTTTTTTTTGAATAATAAGTATTCAAAAAAATTGAGGCTCTTCCAATTTTATTAAATTGTTTAAAATGTAAAAAACTGGTAATTTTACAAAAATTTCAATATATTTTGACAATGGATTAAAGTAATTCGAAAACCTTAAAACAGAAACACAAAATTTGAGGTTGTCAAAAGATAAAATGTTATCAAATATTGAACACCAGGACGAATCACTGGAGCAAAGCAAAGCCAGGCTTGCGGTTCAAAAAGAAAGGGCCAGATTAGGAATGTGCAATTTACGTCAACAAAGGCGAGTCGAGGAACCACGAGAGCAACGTGAAACCGGACTTGCAGTTGACAGAGAAAGTAAAAAAAGAAGGCTCGGTAAGGATCTACCAGAGCAACGCGAAACCAGATTTGATGCTGAAAGAGAAAGTAAAAAAAGAAGGCGTGTCGAGGAACTACCAGAGCAACGTGATTACGGGCTTGCGGCTCAAAGAGATAATGCCAAAAGAAAGCGTGCCGAAGAATCACAAGAACAACTTGAAAACGGACTTGACGCTCAAAGAGATCTATTATAAAAAATGCCAGCAAGCTGAAGGACAAGACATTTCATGGAAATAATAGCAACTTGTTTATTAGTGATGATTTGCCAGCCGAAATTCGTAAAATACGTAAGCTGATTTTAGCGAAACGGGATAATTTGCGGAAGATTCCTAGCTATGAGGCATGGATATCAAAGGGGATTCAGACAAACTTGTTTGTGAAAAGATCTGACGGCTCAATTACAAAATATTCATTTAGTGATAGCATACCAGAGGTTGACGACTTTCCAAACGTCCAAGGACATGTACATCATAGTTTTCCAAGTGATGTTTCAGTGAAATAAAATCATATCGTCTAATAGTAAAGCGCCCTGTTAGTATGTTTTAAAATGTACAAGTAGGAAGCGTTTAATCATGTTTTGTCTCGTATTTATTTGTTTTTTAGTTATTTTCTCACTAATTTTTGTTGCTCTATATATTTATTACGATTCTTTCTCTTTAGTCATCTATTTTTTTTTTATGTTTTTTCACCGTTTTCTGAAGCACACAGGGGTCTTTATGAATAGCGGTAGAATATTGAAAGAATTTGTCTTAGAATGAAGACATTTCTCTTTTCTTTTCGTAGTTGTTTCTGTGCGAGTTACCTTTTATTTTTGTTTGTTGGGCGCATGGGTGTTGGGTGTGGTCATTCTTGACATGGTGGTAATATTTGATAATGGAAAGAGATAGTGATGGAATTCCATCATCAAGGTAAAAAGAATTTGAGCGAGATTCTCTTTTGTTTCATTCAGTTTTTCAAAATATTGTAGCTAGTGATAATGAGGATAATAGCAGCATATTAGATATACCAAAAAATCAATATTTATTTTTGAATGGATTGGCAAAGAAAAATTCTAGAACAAGGAGGATATCGTTTTGGAATTGCCGGGGCTGGAGGACTGCAAGGGATACAATTGACACTTTTCTATCGACATCAGATACGGACATATTCGGTTTATGCGAAACTTTTTTGGATGAATTTTCAATTGAAAGTATTCATTTTGATGGTTATCAATTGTTTCATGTTGGAAGGAGTATGCAAAAGAAAGGTGGTCTTGGTGTCTTAATTAAAAGTTGCATTGATTTTAATATTGACTTAATGAACCTTGTTTCTGCTAATCAGAATAGACTGGATAGTAACACTTTGAAGTTTTTAGAATGTCCGCTATCTCATGGATTATATCCTGTATGTCTTGTACCATACAGAATAACTGATACTTCATATTCACTAATTGATAATATTTTTTCACCTGAAAGTGCTGTTAGTACATATGTCATTCCTGATGATTCATCTGATCACTGCATAATTATGGCTGATTTTTTGCGATATATCCCGTATAATGAAAAGAAGTCAACACAGCGAAGAGATTTTGGGGAAAAAAATTTGTTAAAATTAAAAGAAGCACTCGGTGATGTAGGGTGGAGTTCAGTAATTGATGAAATGGATCCAGATCAATCCTTTGATAACTTTTATAATATATTGACTGAGAAGCTTGATAAATTTTGCCCGTATAGAAATCTGAAAGGAAAGAGGCATACACCAAGAAAACCATGGGTAAATGCATCGCTTTTGAGCTCTATTAATGAAAAAAATCGCTTATATAAAATTGAAATGAAGTATCCCACTGAAATAAATATAATAGGTTTTAAAAACTATAAGAATCTGTTAGTAAGGATTCTTAGAGAAAATGAAAGAGTGTATTATGAAAATTCATTTAAGAGAAAATTGGAAAAAATTAAAAGCTATCACATCCTGAGGTATTAATTGATACAAATGGTGTAGAAGTCAGAGAACCGCAAGATGCTGCTAATATGTTTAGTGATTATTTTGCTGGTGTTGGTCAAGCGATTGTTTCAGCAGGAATAGATTTGTCCCCTTACAGGTCGCATAAAGAATATTTACCCCCCAATGAATGTACGAGCATATTTCTGGTCCCTGTTAGTTTTACTGAATTTCATAAGATTATCAAAAATATAAAAAATGGTAATTCAGTGGGACATGATGAATTATCAACAAATTTGTTAAAGAGTATTGCCGGAGTCATTTTTGAACCACTTATCCACATTTTCAATTTGAGTATCAATTCAGGTATATTTCCTAGTAGATGGAAAATTGCCCGAGTAATTCCGTTGTATAAACAAGGCGATAAATCTGATGTAAGTAATTATCGTCCAATTGCAATTTTATCGCCATTATCTAAAGTGTTTGAAAGAATTTTAAAAGAAAGGATATCTAGCTATTTAGATAAAATAAATTTCTTTACCAAATATCAATTTGGATTTAGGGCAAACCGCTCGACAGAACAAGCAGTTGCAGCTCTTTTATTAGAAATAAACGATTGTTTAGATGATGATTTCCATGTGGCTACTGTTTTCTACGATATAAAAAAAGCATTTGACACTTTAAATCATGAAATTCTTCTTGACAAAATGATAAATTCCGGCATAAGAGGGAAAGGATTGCAAATTATTAAATCATACCTATGCGGACGCAAAATCACAGCAAATGTCGGTGGAAAAAATGTCTAATTTAAAAAGTCTTATTGATTTTGGTGTCCCCCAAGGCTCAGTATTAGGTCCACTTTTATTTTTGATCTAAATTAATGATCTTCCCCGAGGTTTGCATGAGAATATTAGCCATGCAGTTCTATTTGCAGATGATACAGCTATAACAGTTAAAGCTAGGGATTCATTGACATTGATAGAAAATCTGACTATAAGTGTTACCTCAGTTAATCGATGGTTTGTTTCTAATAAACTAGTACCAAATTTTAAGAAAACTAATTTTATGGTTTTTGGTCGTTCAAAACGCTCCACTCGAGAGGTTTCTTGTGAGGAGCTACAGGCTGGTGATCAAAAAATTTGTAGGGTCCAATCATATCGTTATTTGAGTTTTTCTTGATCCCCTTTTGTCATTTCATAATTGAGTATTTAAGATTACAACTTGCTCAAAATATTGGGTCGATGTACCGTGTGAAGAATATTTTTCTTTTTACCATTTTAAAAATAATTTACCACTCTCTAATTACTTATTATCTGAATTATTGCTCAGTTGTATATCTTAATACATTTTGGAAGCATATAAAGCCCTTATAGGTACTACAAAATAGGGCAATAAGAATACTTGGAAATTTCTTACATCGACCTTCAAAACTTGAAAATGTTTCGGAAACTAAAACATTATTCTCTTCTTAAATTTGTTGGATTTAAATGATATACGAATATTAAATACTTTCCATATGGCATTTTCAAATCCAAAATTCTATAAATTATTTCTATGACAAATCTCTGTTAATTTTACTTCCTCGTTCGGATTGTCGGAGGTCTAGGATGTATCGAATTCCTTTTGTAAGTTCTGAAAGGTCAAGGTTTTCGATTAGATACCAAATACCCTTCATTGCTAACAATTATATGCTGAATGATAAAATTCTGTTTGATCCATCCCAAAAATCTCAGCAAAAATCTCAGCTAAATTTGAAAAAGCAAATATTAAAGATTGTTTGCTAAAATTTTGATTATTCACCATTGATGATGAAAATTTAAATTATCTGATCTTCTTATTTGTGTGTTTGTTTTTGTGTCCCTATGTCTGGGATGGCCTCCCAGACCCCTCCTGCCCGATTTTTATATATTCACTTATCTTTTATGAGTTTTTTTCTATTTTGTGTGTCTTCTACCGTATTATATTTTGAAATCATTATTACGATGAGATGTTGATGTTTTTTCTTATGTTTTTGCACTGTCCCAGCCTTACGAGCTCTGCTCTCTGTTGGGGCATAATATTGTTTGTGTATTTTTTGAGTTGAATAAAGAAAAAAGTTGAAAAAAAGTTGAAAAATATGAGTGAGATCAAATTTATATACATTTAAAGAGCAATAAGTTAATTCATTTTCCCTCTAGCAGTGGTCGTATTGTTTTTAGTATCTATGATACATGCAAAATTACACAAGATGACAAATTGCTCTGAAGAGGTAAAAAAAAAGGCACAGAACAAGAAACACCAAAAATCAAATTGAATTCTTAACAAAAATGTCGCACAACGAAATATGCGATTTGTGGACAACCCACAATTACAATAGAATGAAGCAACATGTTAGTTTGGCGTGAGTCTGTGATTGAAAAGTAGGAATGAGCAATAAATATTTAGCATCTATGACGCGTGCAAGATTACACAAGGTGACAAATGAATTGAAAAATCTAAAGAAAAGGGCATGGACCAAGAACAGTAACCAATCAAATTGAATTGCAAACGAAAATTTTACTTAAAACTAAAGAAGAACGGTATAAGTATACTATTGTGTAATGTAGATGCCTCAGAAAATTAAAACTGGATAAGGGACGTGTCACTTTAGCGTCTGTAAAGGATAAGCAGGCAAGAGAAATTGAATCCAAGACAGAATTTTGTAGTTCAACTGACATTATTGATTTTTCACCCTGTGACTTTTGTCAAACCAGACTAAAGAATGAAACGATGATTATGCCATTTGTTATTTATGACGATTGTAAAATTACACAAGATGACAAACTGCCCCGAATGGTTAAAGAAAAAGATATGGAAAAAGAAACAGCAACAAATCAACATTGAATTGCTCACGAAAATCTGACTTTCTAAAGAATTCTACAACAATTAGGATGTTCCATAATTTATATATTGAAGAAAATTACAATTGAATAAGAACCATTCTATTTTAGCACGTGGAGAGGATAAGTAGGAAGAAGAAATTGGATTAACCACAGAATTTCTTAATTCAACTCGAATTGCTGATTTGCCTCCTTATAACTTGAAACTAAAGAATAAATCGATGTCATGGCAAATCGTATTTTGGATCATTGAGACGGCATAGTCGCTGGAACACTCCTCATTGCTGTTGAATTGTAAGAAAACGCAATTAAACAAATATGATTCGCCTTGAAAAAAGCTGGGAAAGAAGTTTTTTGGTATGTATGACATCATGCAAAATTGCAAATGATTTTAAAGGAATCCGAACAGCTAAAGTAAAAGGCATGGAAAAAGTCGGAAGTAATGATGCCCAAATGAAGCGCCAATGAGAAATGCAGCTAGAAGACTTTTTACAACCAGCATCACAACGAATACATCGAAACGTAAATGAAATTCACGGTTAGAAGAGAAGCAACAGCGAGAAACATAGCAAGCTTCAGAAGAAAATAAATCCTATAATAAGGATGACTCTTTGATGCATTAACAGGAAGGACTAATGTAATTCATGCCAAAATTTTTTAGCTCAATTAAAATTACTGTTTTGACAGCTCATGGCTTAAAATAAATAAATATATATATATCTATATATATAAAAATAAGTTGTCTGTCTGTGTGTCTGTCTGTCAGGTGACGTCATGTTTCTGTGTCGACTGACGTCATGAAGTTAGTTGTCGGCATTTTTGCTATGACGGTGACGTCATTAAAGATATTTGATCATGAAGTTAGTTGTCGTCATTTTTGCTATGACGGTGACGTCATTAAAGATATTTAAGACATATATGTTCACGTAGAAATCTATTAATGTTTAAGTTTAAAATGACTGATGAACTTACAATGGCAAAAGCCGATGAAGATGCTCAAAGAGTCTATGCCAAAAAACTTGCTGCTGATAGAGAAAGTCAAAAAAGAAAGCGTGCCAAGGAATCAAAAGAACAGCAAGGAAACAGGCTTGAGGCTGATAGAGAAAAAAAGAACAGAAAGCGTGCCGAGGAATCAAAAGAACAGCAAGGAAACAGGCTTGAGGCTGATAGAGAAAGAAAGAACAGAAAGCGTGCCGAGGAACTACCAGAGCAACGCGAAAGCAGACTTGCTGCTAAAAGAGAAAGTGAAAAAAGAAGGCGTGCCGAGGAATCACAAGAACAGCAAGAAATCAGGCTTGCTGCTGATAGAGAAAGTAAGAAAAGAAAGCGTGCCGAGGAATCCCAAGAACAGCAAAAAATCAGGGTTGCTGCTGATAGAGAAAGTAAGAAAAGAAAGCGTGCCGAGGAATCAGAGCAACCTGAAAGTTATCGCCTGGCATTCAGGTACAGCCCAGTCGATGATTATAGCTTGAGTAGATGTGTTCAAATCGGGACAATGTCTAAAATTTGTCCCTATTGCAAGGCCTTGAAATTCAATGGTGAAACAATGGGAATGTGTTGCGCCTCAGGAAAAGTTAAACTTCCTCTATTGGCTGCACCACCAGAGCCATTGAAGACTTTCCTTACTGGAACTATGTCAGAATCTAAGCGTTTTTTCTCAAAAATCAGAAAATACAACTCATGTTTCCAAATGACGTCGTTTGGAGCCCAAATCCAAAATCCAGATCAATTTATGTCTACTTTCAAAGTAAAAGGGCAAATTTATCATAGAGCAGGGTCCCTTCTACCATTCTCAGGCGAGAATCATAAATTTTTACAATTGTACTTCATCAGTGATAGAAATTCTGAATTGAATGCACGTTGCGAAATTTCTCCGAACGTTGAAAGGACAATCGTTTCCCAATTGCAACATCTTCTCCACGAAAATAATAATTTAGTGCGTCTGTTCAAAACAGCCATCGATTTGATGCCTACTGATTCGCATGTCATTGTTATTTCCGCTGACAAAACACCTCCTGGCCAACATGGGCGTAGATACAATGCTCCAACTATCGACGAAGTGGCAATCGTTATGGTCCGTGATCAGTTTTTACCTCGAGATATTATTCTTCATAAGCGAAACGCTCAGTTGTTAAGAATTGCTGAAACTCATCGATGCTACGATGCCCTACAATATCCTATCATTTTTTGGGATGGAGCCGACGGCTATCACTTTAATATTAAATTGATGAATCCAGCCACTAACAAAGAAATGAATAAGAAATGCAGTGCAATGCATTATTATTCCTATAGACTAATGATTCGGCAGGATGAAGAAAATTATATTTTGAAATGCCGTGAATTGTTTCACCAATTTGTCGTTGATATGTATGCTAAAATTGAATCAGAACGTTTGCTATATATCTGCCTGAATCAGACCAAGCTCCGCTCTGAACAATACATTCATTTGCGAGATGCAGTTATAAATGACGGTAATACCACAAACGTTGGAAGATTAACAATTTTACCTTTGTCATATGCTGGCAGTCTCCGTCTTATGCATGAATATGCTCAAGATGCTATTGCGTATGTTCGTCTCTATGGTCGTCCAGATTTATTTATTACTAGCTGTTGGGGTGGCGCTTCGCGCCACCCCAACACCTAGTTGGTGGGGTGCTTCGCACCCCCCCCAAGCCCCCCCGCGCGCGTAAGTCGTTACGCGCCATATTAGTTACGCGCCATTGTAGTTGTGTCCCTGTGTCCCACCTGTGAATATAGATAGATTTATATATGTGTTTCAAACTACGTAAAAATTGCGAATATACAACATTTTTGGCTTTCCCACTACTGGGAGCTTTCCGTTTCCAATTGCCAGCAATTGTTCTGAAAATGTTTGACCAGAGTCATCGTTTTGCAATCGGACACGCATATTTGTAGTTAATTTTAATATTTTTACGTGTGCCCGTAAATTAGAATTTTTCTGGCAAGCATTCATTTCGTCTGCAGGAGTTAAACTACGTAAAAATTGCGAATATACAACATTCTTGGCTTTCCCATTGTCTCTGCATATACAAAGCATATACTAATAATGACGTCATATGCAAACGCTCTTTTTACAAACAAACAAACATACATACACACAACTCGTTTTTATATAGATAGCTAGATAGATAGATACAATACAAATTAACTGCGTAAAACTTGCGAATATACAACATTCTTCGCTGTCCAATTGTCGCTGCATATAAATAGATTGTCAGGTTTACCGACCCTCGAACATGCAACGTACAATTGTCCATGGGAAAAACAATCAGTATTAAGATCTATACCACACTTTTCTAATGATTGACCTTGAGCTTTGTTAATGGTGATTGCAAATGCTAATCGAATTGGGAATTGTAATCTTTTAAATTGAAAAGGCAGATCCGTTGGAATCATGGGAATGCGAGGAATAAGAACAGCCTCACCCTCAAAAGGCCCTGTCAAGATTGTGGCCTCTATTAGGTTTTCCATTGTTTTTTTTACGGCAAGTCGCGTGCCATTGCAAAGCTTTGGTGGGTTGATATTTCTTAAAAGTATTATTGGTACGCCTATTTTTAGTTGTAGCACGTGTGGTGGTAACCCTGAAAGATCTATGGAATTTAAAAATTCAGATGGATAATTAACCGCTTCATTTGGTTCTGTAGGAGCTGATGGAGAGCAAGTTGTTAAAATGATGCCAAACAATGCACGAATTTGACTTGGGGTTGACGTTTCGCACGCGTCATTGATGCAGTTATCCCATTGTTGGTCATTCTCCAATAAATTCAGAGCTTGGCATGCACTACGGTAAGTGTCATGTATAGTACCGATTACAGTTCTCAAATACTCAAAGGATGTCGGATCGGGTACATTCACCAAAAGCAGGCGTAGAAAGAAGCATTCATGTTGATTGGGGTGAACGGTGTAGAGTCTTCCTATCGTGGTATCTTTGAAGATGGTAGGTTGGCCGTCGACTGACTTACCCTGTTTTTGACGTTCAAATACTTTATTTTTAGTATTCCACGTGTAATACGAAGGCACTTCAGTATACAGCAGTTTTTTTGCAAAAGAATCATTTTTGCAAAGCGAAAAAAAGCTGTTAATTTTGTATCCGGTGGATTCAGGGCTCTTTGTTGCACGTTGGTTTCCGAGAAATAAACACGTTGACCATTCTGTAAATGTACCGCTAAGTGAACAACAGCTGGACTACGTTCATGTATCGGAAATGAAAGAATTCGCCAAACAGCTTCATTACTGCTTATGTATCTTCCAGCCTGATATTGTACGATTTCGTCGAAATCTTTGATTTCGGGCTGCAAGCCAAAAACTGCCATGTCACTGCCTTTGTTGACGTATTTACATATGTATTTGATTGCCTTTACGGAGTTACAGTATTCAACGTTTATGTGTGCATTAAATGTTTTTGATAATAGTGGGGAATATGGAAAAACCCACTGGTTATCTACTTCGATGGTGGTACCGTTGCCATTGTAGGTTCTTCAGTCATTTTACAATTAGAAATTTCTCTTTCAACGGTCTTCTTACAATTAAAAATTTGTCTTTGAACGATATTCTTAAATACCCGTGTCCTGGTCATCATTTATATTCCCTGTGTCCCGGTCGTCATTTGTGTCCCGGTATCCCAGTCTCTAATTTCTCTTTGAGTGTCCCGGTCGTTATTTATATTCCCTCTGTCCCGGTCGTCATTTGTGTCCCGGTCTGTAATTTCTCTTTGAGTGTTTTTTCTTTTTAGTATTTTTTAGTTTTTTACATTTTTTCTTTTTTCAGTTTTCTTTTTCTTCTTTATTTTTCAGCTTCACTATGAAATACATATCGCCGAATCTTTGTTTTTTTAACTAAAATCTGGCAGGCATTGATGACCTTATCCAAGTCAAAATCCCAATCCCAATCATCATCGCTATCATTTTCAGTTTTGATATGTTTTGACTCTCGCTGTCCAGCTGGATCTTCATCTAACTGCGCGGTTTTGCGTTCTTTAGCCTCAAGCCTGTTTCCTTGCTGTTCTTTTGATTCCTCGGCACGCTTTCTTTTCTGACTTTCTCTATCAGCAGCAAGTTTTTTGGCATAGACTCTTTGAGCATCTTCATCGGCTTTTGCCATTGTAAGTTCATCAGTCATTTTAAACTTAAACATAAATAGATTTCTACGTGAACATATATGTCTTAAATATCTTTAATGACGTCACCGTCATAGCAAAAATGACGACAACTAACTTCATGACGTCAGTCGACACAGAAACATGACGTCACCTGACAGACAGACACACAGACAGACAACTTATTTTTATATATATAGACATTTACATGTAATCAATCTTGGGACGAGATACTGCAGCTTTTACTTCAAGGACAATCGGCGGTTCATAGGCATGACATTACGGCCCGTTTCTTCCGGCAAAAGTTGAAATCACTGATAAACTACATAATAAAACTTGAAGTGTTTGGGTCAGTGCGATGCTGGATGTACTCAGTGGAATGGCAAAAACGAGGTTTGCCACACGCACATATACTAATCTGGCTACATAAAAAAATTACTTCGAACGAAATTGATGATGTGATTTCCGCTGAAATACCTGATAAAAATGTCGATAAGGGGTTACATGATATTATTGTAAAAAATATGATACATGGACCTTGCGGTGCACTGAACGAGAATTCACAATGCATGGCCAAAGGAAGGTGCACAAAGCAATATCCTCGACTTTTAGTATCAAACACAATTACAGGCAATGATGGTTACCCACAATATAGAAGAAGATCTACTGAAGATGGCGGTAAAACAGCAATAATAAAGAAGCGTAACGGTACCACCATCGAAGTAGATAACCAGTGGGTTGTTCCATATTCCCAAGCCCCCCTGCGCGCGTACGTCGTTACGTCCCATATTGGGTGCGCAGTATTGTAGTTGTGTCCGTGCGTCCCACCTATGAATATAGATAGATATATATATATATATATATATATATATATGTTTTTAACTACTTAAAACTTGCGAATATACAACATTCTTCGCTATCCTATTGTCTGTGCATATACAAAGCCTTATATACTTATAATAACGTCATCTAAAAACGCTCTTGTTACTAACAAACAAACATGCATACATACGACTTATTTTTATATTGATAGATAGATAGATAGATATACATATACGATATAAATTAACTATGTAAAACTTGCGAATATACAGCATTCTTCGCTGTCCAATAGTCTGTGCATATAAATAGATTGTCAGGTTTACCGACCCTCGAACATGCAACATACAATTGTCCATGGGAAAAACAATCTGCATTAAGATCTATACCGCATTTTTCTAATGATTGCCCTTGAGCTTTGTTGATCATGATTGTAAAAGCTAATCGAATCGGGAATTACAATCTTTTAAATTGAAAAGGCAGATCCGTTGGAAACATGGGAATGTGAGGAATAAGAACAGCCTCACCCTCAACACTTGTAAATGACTGCCTGGTCTCGAATCTAGGTCAAAATAATATTGTTGATTTCGTGGACGTCTTTATTCTTGGCTGCCAGAATCGGTCGTTCACTTATCCATTTATTATTTTTATAATTGGTTAGAATATTCGGAAATACCTTTTCAACCAATTCATTTTTGGACGTCACTAAATTGCAGAATTCAGCAGGTAGTTGTATACATCCTGAAATTGAGTCTACTGGGGGCTTTCCGTTTCCCATTGCCAGCAATTGATCTGAAAATATTTCACCAAAGTCATCGTTTTGCAATTGGACACGCATATTTATAGTTAATTTTAATGTTATTCCCAAATCCTGAAGAGGTTTGTTTGCCATACATAAGCACAAATCTTCAGTAATAACTAAAGTGTAGTTATAAATTTCTGATGTAAAATCAAAAGTCACATCTGACGTATCTAACCTTTTTCGATGGTTAAATCATATGTTGCATGTTTGGTGGTTTAATCGTATGTTTGCACAATCGTATAATTGTATGTTGCATGTTCGAGGCTCGGTAAACCTGACAATCTATTTATATGCACAGACAATGGGACAGCGAAGAATGTTGTATATTCGCAAGTTTTACATAGATAATTTATTTTGTATATGTATATCTATCTATCTATCTATCTATATAAAATAAGTCGTATGTATGCATGTTTGTTTGTTTGTAATAAGAGCGTTTGCAGATGACGTTCTTATAAGTATATAAGGCTTTGTATATGCACAGACAATAGGATAGCGAAGAATGTTGTATATTCGCAAGTTTTAAGTAGTTAAAAACATATATATATATATATATATATTCATAGGTGGGACGCAGGGACACAACTACAATAGTGCGCAACCAATATGGCACGTAACTACGTACGCGCGCAAGGGGGCTTGGGGAGGGGCGCGAAGCGCCACACCAACAGCTCGTATATATACAAAAATATAGTGTCTGTCTGGCCGTCTGCTACGGATCGAATAAGCCCCCTTCGAAGCTTATACGATCGATTTCTAATCCTTTGAGTCCTTCGCGAAGTATGTACGACCACCCCTTCCATAAAAACCTTATATGCCTCCGGGGTACAGCATAACTTGTAACACTCTCCTCTAGGCTCTGGGGGGGTCTTGTCTGATGTTAGAACTATTTTTAAAAAAATGACTGTCTCAAACTTTCTGATCGGATGCACATGGGGAAAGAGGGTGTAAGGGGAGGGGGGTCTAGTTGCCCTCTGTTAAATTTTGACTCTTGTTCTAGTTCCCTTCAAAATAAGGAAATAGAACTTTCAATCTCCAATCACAAGAGCTCTTTCTGAAATTTATTCGACCACCCCTGTCATAAGAACCTTATATGCCTCCAGGGCCTAACTTAAAATACCTATCACCGGGGGTTGCTTCAGTCCCGGAGTTTTTATTATCTGATGTTTAAACTAATTTTCACAAAATGGCTATCTCAAAATTTTCATCAGACGGGTATGGGGGAAAAGGGTGAGGGGAAAGGTTGCTAGCTGCCCTATGATCTGTTTTGACTGTTAAAAAGTGAACTAGAACTTTAAATTTCCTATCAAGTGAGCCCCCTATGTAATTTATACGAGTACCCCTTCCATAAGAACCATATATATTCCCTGCGGCATAACTTATAACGCCTGCCCCGGTATCTGGGGGGGGGGTGTGTTTGTCAATCTAAGGGTGTTTGTTATCTAATCTTTGAACTATTTTTAACAAAATGTCTATCTCGAAATTTTTATTAGATGTGTTTGTGGAAAAAAATGGCATGGGGGTTTTCCGATCTCTTTTGACTTTTAAAATTTGAACTAAAACTCTCAATTTCCTATCAAATGAGCCCCTTCTGAATTTTATACGAGCACCCCTTCTATAAAAACTATCTATCCCCAGGGTATAACTTACAACGCTTTTTCCCAGGCACTGGCGGGTTATTCCCGAAAGTTTTTTTCATCTGATTTTTTAAATAATTTTAATAAAATGGCTATTTTTAAATTTTTATCAGATTGGTTTCGGGGAAAAAGGTGGGGGGGGGGCTCTAATTGGCCACCAATCTCTTTTGACTTTTAGAAAGTAAGCTAGAACTTTTGAAGTTTATACGATCCCTTCCATAAGAACTATATATATCCCCAAGGAATACCTTACAATGCTTGCCCCTATTCTCTGGGGGGTTGTGTGGACCTCAGGGTTTTGTCTGATCTTTGAACTATTGTTAAGACAATGGCTATTTTTATATCAGATGCGCTTTGGGAAAAATGTGTGTTAGTGGCTAGTTGTCCTCCGATCACTTTGACTCAGAAAAAGGGCTCTAGAACTTCTGATTTCGAATTAAATAAGCCCCTCCTGAAGCTTATACGAAGCAGTATATGAGGAACGGGTTAGAGTGTTAGGTTGGGACTTTCAAGGCCAGTCGAAAATTGTGTTGTAGTAATGAAAATGCCCTAAGTGCATTAGTTAAGTGCATAAGTGCATAAGTTAACTTACCTAGGAAGTTCCTGTGCTCAGGGTTACGTCTGTTTTTCAATATTAATATTATAAGTTAATAATAAATTAATATATTATTATAATATACAATAAAATCTATATCAACTAAATTGTATATATTATTATAATATACAATAAAATACATATTAACTAAATTTCACTAAATTGTGGCTTTCAACATTCCTACTCCAAAAAAATACAGTTACTCCATTTTACTTCTCATTGGGAACAGTTACCTGACCTAGGAAGTTCCCGTGCTCGGGGTTACGCCTGCTTTTCAAAATTAATATTATAAGTTAATATTAAATTAATATATTATTATAATATATTATAAAAATATATTAACTAAATTTCACTAAATTGTGGCTTTCAACATTCCTACTCCAAAAAAATACAGTTACTCCATATTGCTTCTCATTGGGAACAGTTAACTGACCTAGGAAGTTTCCGTGCTCGAGGTTACGTCTGTGTTTCAAAATCAATATTATAAGTTAATATTAAATTAATATATTTTTATAATATAAAATAAAAATATATTAACTAAATTTCACTAAATTTTGGCTTTCAACATTCCTACTCCAAAAAAATATAGTTACTCCATATTCCTTCTCATTGGAAACAGTTAAATAACCTAGGAAGTTTGCGTGCTCGAGATTACGTCTGTTTTTCAAAATTAATATTATAATTTAATATTAAATTAATATATTATTATAATACATAATAAAAATATATTAACTAAATTTCTCTAAATAGTGGCTTTCAACATTCCTACTCCAAAAAAATACAGTTAATCAATTTTACTTCTCATTGGGAACAGTTAACTGACCTAGGAAGTTCCCGTGCTCGGGGTTACGCCTGCTTTTCAAAATTAATATTATAAGTTAATATTAAATTAATATATTATTATAATATGCAATGAAAATATATTAACTAAATTTCACTAAATTGTGGCTTTCAACATTCCTACTCCAAAAAAATACAGTTACTCCATATTGCTTCTCATTGGGAACAGTTAACTGACATAGGAAGTTCAACTGCTCAAGATTACGTCTGTTTATCAAAATTAAAATTATAAGTTAATATTAAATTAATTTATTATTATAATATATAATAAAATTATATTAACTAAATTTCACTAAATTGTGGCTTTCAACATTCCTACTCCAAAAAAATACAGTTATTCCATATTGCTTCTCATTGGGAACAGTTAAATGACCTAGGAAGTTTCCGTGCTCAAGGTTACGTTTGTTTTTCAAAATTATTATTATAAGTTAAAATTAAATTAATATATTATTATAATTTACAATAAAATATATATTAACTAAATTTCTCTAAATTGTAGCTTTCAACATTCCTACTCCAAAAAAATACAGTTACTCCATATTGCTTCTCACTGGGAACAGTTAACTGACCTAGGAAGTTTGCGTGCTCGAGGTTACGTCTGTTTTTCAAAATTAATATTATAAGTTAATATTAAATTAATATGTTATTATAATATACAATAAAATATATATTAACTAAATTTCACTAAATTGTGGCTTTCAACATTCCTACTAAAAAAAAATACAGTTACTCCATATTGCTTCTCATTGGGAACAGTTAACTGACCTAGGAAGTTCCCGTGCTGGAGATTACGTCTGTTTTTCAAAATTAAAATTATAAGTTAATATTAAATTAATTTATTATTATAATATATAATAAAATTATATTAACTAAATTTCACTAAATTGTGGCTTTCAACATTCCTAATCCAAAAAATACAGTTACTCCATATTGCTTCTCATTGGGAACTGTTAACTGACCTAGGAAGTTTCCGTGCTCGAGGTTATGTCTGTTTTTCAAAATTAATATTATAAGTTAATAATAAATTAGTATATTTTTATAATATACAATAAAATATAGATTAACTAAATTTCACTAAACTGTAGCTTTCAACATTCCTACTCCAAAAAAATACAGTTACTCCATATTGCTTCTCATTGGGAACATTTAACTGACCTAGGAAGTTTCTGTGCTCGAGGTTACGTCTGTTTTTCAAAATTAATATTAAAAGTTAATATTAAATTAATATATTATTATAATATACAATAAAATATATATTAACTAAATTTCACCAAATTGTGGCTTTCAACATTCCTATTCAAAAAAAATACAGTTACTCCATATTGCTTCTCATTGGGAAAAGTTAATTGACATAGAAAGTTTCCGTGCTCGAGGTTACGTCAGTTTTTCAAAATTAATATTACAAGTTAATAATAAATTAATATATTATTATAATATACAATAAAATATATATTAACTAAATTTCACTAAATTGTAGCTTTCAACATTCTTACTCCAAAAAAATACAGTTACTCCATATTGCATCTCATTGGGAACAGTTAACTGACCTAGGAAGTTTCCGTGCTCGAGGTTACGTCTGTTTTTCAAAATTAATATTATAAGTTAATATTGAATTAATATATTATTATAATATACAATAAAATATATATTAACTATATTTCACTAAATTGTGGCTTTCAACATTCCTACTCCAAAAAAATACTGTTACTCCATATTGCTTCTCATTGGGAACAGTTAACTCACCTAGGAAGTGTCCGTGCTCGAGGTTACGTCTGTTTTTCAAAATTAATACTAAAATAATATACTAAAAAAATATATTTTTTTCAAAATATATATTCACTAAATTTCACTAAATTTGGGCTTTCAACATTCCTACTCCAAAAAAATACAGTTACTCCATATTGCTTCTCATACTGTTACTCCATATTGCTTCTCATTGGGAACAGTTAACTCACCTAGGAAGTGTCCGTGCTCGAGGTTACGTCTGTTTTTCAAAATTAATACTAAAATAATATACTAAAAAAATATATTTTTTTCAAAATATATATTCACTAAATTTCACTAAATTTGGGCTTTCAACATTCCTACTCCAAAAAAATACAGTTACTCCATATTGCTTCTCATTTGGAACAGTTAACTGACATAGGAAGTTCCCGTGCTCGAGGTTACGTCTGTTTTTCAAAATTAATATTATAAGTTAATATTAAATTATTTTATTATTATAATATATAATAAAATTATATTAATTAAATTTCACTAAATGTGGCTTTCAACATTCCTACTCCAAAAAAATACAGTTACTCCATATTGCTTCTCATTGGGAACAGTTAAATGACCTAGGAAGTTTCCGTGCTCGAGGTTACGTCTGTTTTTCAAAATTAATATTATAAGTTAATAATAAATTGATATATTGTTATAATTTACAATAAAATATATATATTAACTAAATTTCCCTAAATTGTAGCTTTCAACATTCCTACTCCAAAAAAATACAGTTACTCCATATTGCTTCTTATTGGGAACAGTTAACTGACCTAGGAAGTTTCCGTGCTTGAGGTTACGTCTGTTTTTCAAAATTAATATTATAAGTTAATATTAAATTAATATGTTATTATAAAATACAATAAAATATATATTAACTAAATTTCACTAAATTGTGGCTTTCAACATTCCTACTCCAAAAAAATACAGTTACTCCATATTGCTTCTCATTGGGAACAGTTAACTGACCTAGGAAGTTTCCGTGCTCGAAGTTACGTCTGTTTTTCAAAATTAATACTAAAATAATATACTAAAAAATATATTTTTTCAAAATATATATTAACTAAATTTCACTAAATTGTGGCTTTCAACGTTTCTACTCCAAAAAAATACAGTTACTCCATATTGCTTCTCATTTGGAACAGTTAACTGACATAGGAATTTCCCCTGCTCGGGGTTACGCCTGTTTTTCAAAATTAATATTATAAGTTAATATTAAATTAGTTTATTATTATAATATATAATAAAATTATATTAACTAAATTTCACTAAATTGTGGTTTTCAACATTCCTACTCCAAAAAAATACAGTTACTCCATTTTGCTTCTCATTGGGAACAGTTAAATGACCTAGGAAGTTTCCGTGCTCGAGGTTACCTCTCTTTTTCAAAATTAATATTATAAGTCAATATTAAATTAATATATTATTATAATATACTATAAAAATATATTAACTGAATTTCAATAAATTGTGGCTTTCAACATTCCTACTCCAAAAAAATACAGTTACTCCATATTGCTTCTCATTGGGAACAGTTAACTGACCTAGGAAGATTCCGTGCTCGAGGTTACGACAGTTTTTCAAAATTAATATTATAAGTTAATATTAAATTAATATATTATTATAATATTTAATAAAAATAAATTAACTAAATTTCACTAAATTGTGGCTTTTAACATTCCTTCACCAAAAAAATACAGATACTCCATATTGGTTCTCATTGGGAACAGTAAACTGACCTAGGAAGTTTCCGTGCTCGAGGTTACGTCTTTTTTTCAAAATTAATATTAAAAGTTAATATTAAATTAATATATTATTATAAAATAGAATAAAATATATATTAACTAAATTTCACTAAATTGTGGCTTTCAACATTCCTACTCCAAAAAAATACAGTTACTCCATTTTGCTTCTCATTGGGAACAGTTAACTGACCTAGGAAATTTCCGTGCTCGAGGTTACGTCTGTTTTTTCAAAACAATATTATAAGTTAATATTAAATTAATATATTATTATAATATATAATAAAAATATATTAATTAAATCTCACTAAATTGTTTCTTTCAACATTCCTACTCCAAAAAAATACAGTTAATCCATATTGCTTCTCATTGGGAACAGTTAAATGACCTAGGAAGTTCTCGTGATCGAAATTACGCCTGTTTTTCAAAATTAATATTATAAGTTAATATTAAATTAATTTATTATTATAATATATAATAAAATTATATTAACTAAATTTTAATAAATTGTGGCTTTCAACATTCCTACTCCAAAAAAATAAAGTTACTCCATATTGCTTCTCATTGGGAACAGTTAACTGACATAGGAAGTTCCCGTGCTAGAGGTTACGTCTGTTTTTCAAAATTAATATTATAAGTTAATATTGAATTAATTTATTATTATAATATATAATAAAATTATATTAATTAAATTTCACTAAATTGTGGCTTTCAACATTCCTACTCCAAAAAAATACAGTTACTCCATATTGCTTCTCATTGGGAACAGTTAAATGACCTAGGAAGTTTCCGTGCTCGAGGTTACGTCTGTTTTTCAAAATTAATATTATAAGTTAATATTAAATTAATATATTATTATAATATATTATAAAAATATATTAACTAAATTTCAATAAATTGTGGCTTTCAACATTCCTATTCTAAAAAAATACAGTTAATCCATATTGCTTCTCATTGGGAACAGTTAACTGACCTAGGAAGTTTCCGTGCTCGAGGTTAATTCTGTTTTTCAAAATTAATATTATAAGTTAATAATAAATTAATATATTATTATAATATACAATAAAATATATATTAACTAAATTTCCCTAAATTGTAGCTTTCAATATTCCTACTCCAAAAAATACTGTTACTCCATATTGCTTCTCATTGGGAACAGTTAACTGACCTAGGAAGTTTCCGTGCTCGAGGTTACGTCTGTTTTTCGAAATTAATATTATAAGTTAATATTAAATTTATATATTATTTTAATAAACAATAAAATATATCTTAACTAAATTTCACTAAATTGTGGCTTTCAACATTCCTACTCCAAAAAAATACAGTTACTCCATATTGCTTCTCATTGGGAACAGTTAACTGACCTAGGAAGTTTCCGTGCTCGAGGTTACGTCTGTTTTTCAAAATTAATATTAAAAGTTAATATTAAATTAATATATTATTATAATATACAATAAAATATATATTAACTAAATTTTAATAAATTGTGGCTTTCAACATTCCTACTCCAAAAAAATAAAGTTACTCCATATTGCTTCTCATTGGGAACAGTTAACTGACATAGGAAGTTCCCGTGCTAGAGGTTACGTCTGTTTTTCAAAATTAATATTATAAGTTAATATTAAATTAATATATTATTATAATATATTATAAAAATATATTAACTAAATTTCAATAAATTGTGGCTTTCAACATTCCTATTCTAAATAAATACAGTTAATCCATATTGCTTCTCATTGGGAACAGTTAACTGACCTAGGAAGTTTCCGTGCTCGAGGTTAATTCTGTTTTTCAAAATTAATATTATAAGTTAATAATAAATTAATATATTATTATAATATACAATAAAATATATATTAACTAAATTTCACTAAATTGTAGCTTTCAACATTCCTACTCCAAAAAATACTGTTACTCCATATTGCTTCTCATTGGGAACAGTTAACTGACCTAGGAAGTTTCTGTGCTCGAGGTTACGTCTGCTTTTCGAAATTAATATTATAAGTTAATATTAAATTTATATATTAGTTTAATAAACAATAAAATATATCTTAACTAAATTTCACTAAATTGTGGCTTTCAACATTCCTACTCCAAAAAAATACAGTTACTCCATATTGCTTCTCATTGGGAACAGTTAACTGACCTAGGAAGTTTCCGTGCTCGAGGTTACGTCTGTTTTTTAAAATTAATATTATAAGTTAATATTAAATTAATATATTATTATAATATATTATAAAAATATATTAACTAAATTTCACTAAATTGTGGCTTTCAACATTCCTACTCCAAAAAAATACAGTTACTCCATATTGCTTCTCATTGGGAACAGTTAACTGACCTAGAAAGTTTCCATGCTCGAGGTTACGTCTGTTTTTCAAAATTAATATTATAAGTTAATAATAAATTAATATATTATTATAATTTACAATAAAATATATATTAATTAAATTTCCTTAAATTGTAGCTTTCAACATTCCTACTCCAAAAAAAAACAGTTACTCCATATTGTTTCTCATTGGGAACAGTTAAATGACCTAGGAAGTTTCCGTGCTCGAGGTTACGTCTGTTTTTCAAAATTAATATTATAAGTTAATATTAAATTAATATATTATTATAATATATTATAAAAATATATTAACTAAATTTCACTAAATTGTAGATTTCAACATTCCTACTCCAAAAAAATACTGTTACTCCATATTGCTTCTCATTGGGAACAGTTAACTGACCTAGGAAGTTTCTGTGCTCGAGGTTACGTCTGTTTTTCGACATTAATATTATAAGTTAATATTAAATTAATATATTATTATAATATACAATAAAATATATATTAACTAAATTTCACTAAATTGTGGCTTTCAACATTCCTACTCCAAAAAAATACAGTTACTCCATATTGCTTCTCATTGGGAACAGTTAACTGACCTAGGAAGTTTCCGTGCTCGAGGTTACGTCTGTTTTTAAAAATTAATATTATAAGTTAATATTAAATTAATATATTATTATAATATACAATAAAATATATTAACTAAATTTCACTAAATTGTAGCTTTCAACATTCCTACTAAAAAAAAATAATACAGTTACTCCATATTGCTTCTCATTGGGAACAGTTAACTGATATAGGAAGTTTCCGTGCTCGAGGTAACGTCTGTTTTTCAAAATTAATATTATAAGTTAATATTAAATTAATATATTATTATAATATACAATAAAATAAATATTAAATAAATTTCACTAAATTGTGGCTTTCAACATTCCTCCTCCAAAAAAATACAGTTACTCCATATTGCTTCTCATTGGGAACAGTTAACTGACCTAGGAAGTTCCCGTGCTCAAGATTACGTCTGTTTTTCAAAATTAAAATTATAAGTTAATATTAAATTAATTTATTATTATAATATATAATAAAACTATATTAACTAAATTTCACTAAATTGTGGCTTTCAACATTCCTACTCCAAAAAAATACAGTTACTCCATATTGCTTCTCATTGGGAACAGTTAAATGACCTAGGAAGTTTCCATGCTCGAGGTTACGTCTGTTTTTCTAAATTAATATTATAAGTTAATAAAAAATTAATTTATTATTATAATATACAATAAAATATATATTAACTAAATTTCCCTAAATTGTAGCTTTCAACATTCCTACTCCAAAAAAATACAGTTACTCCATATTGCTTCTCATTGGGAACAGTTAACTGACCTAGGAAGTTTCCATGCTCGAGGTTACGTCTGTTTTTCAAAATTAATATTATAAGTTAATATTAAATTAATATATTATTATAATATACAAAAAAAATATATATTGACTAAATTTCACCAAATTGTGGCTTTCAACATTCCTACTCCAAAAAAATACAGTTACTCCATATTGCTTCTCATTGGGAACAGTTAACTGACATAGGAAATTTCCGTGCTCGAGGTTACGTCTGTTTTTCAAAATTAATATTATAAGTTAATATTAAATTAATATATTATTATAATATACAATAAAATATATATTAACTAAATTTCACCAAATTGTGGCTTTCAACATTCCGACTCCAAAAAAATACAGTTACTCCATATTGCTTCTCATTGGGAACAGTTAACTGACCTAGAAAATTTCCGTGCTCGAGGTTACGTCTGTTTTTCAAAATTAATATTATAAGTAAATATTAAATTAATATATTATTATAATATACAATAAAATATATATTAACTAAATTTCACTAAATTTTGGCTTTCAACATTCCTACTCCAAAAAAGTACAGTTACTCTATATTGCTTCTCATTGGGAACAGTTAACTGACCTAGGAAGTTTGCGTGCTCGAGGTTACGTCTGTTTTTCAAAATCAATAGTAAAATAATATACTAAAAAATATATTTTTTCAAAATATATATTATCTAAATTTCACTAAATTGTTTTTGAAAATTAATATTATAAGTTAATATTAAATTAATTTATTATTATAATATATAATAAAATTATATTAACTCAATTTCAATAAATTGTGGCTTTCAACATTCCTACTCCAAAAAAATACAGTTACTCCATATTGCTTCTCATTGGGAACAATTAACTGACGTAGGAAGTTTCCGTGCTCGAGGTTACGTCTGTTTTTCAAAATTAATATTATAAGTTGATAATAAATTAATATATTATTATAATTTACAATAAAATATATATTAACTAAATTTCCTTAAATTGTAGCTTTCAACATTCCTACTCCAAAAAAATACAGTTACTCCATATTGCTTCTTATTGGGAACAGTTAACTGACCTAGGAAGTTTCCGTGCTCGAAGTTATGTCTGTTTTTCAAAATTACTACTAAAATAATAAACTAAAAAACTATATTTTTTCAAAATATATATTAACTAAATTTCACTAAATTGTGGCTTTCAACATTTCTACTCCAAAAAAATACAGTTACTCCATATTGCTTCTCATTGGGAACAGTTAACTGACCTAGGAAGTTTCCGTGCTCGTGGTTACGTCTGTTTTTCAAAATTAATATTATAAGTTAATATTAAATTAATATATTATTATAATATACAATAAAATATATATTGACTAAATTTCACCAAATTGTGGCTTTCAACATTCCTACTCCAAAAAAATACAGTTACTCCATATTGCTTCTCATTGGGAACAGTTAACTGACCTAGGAAATTTCCGTGCTCGAGGTTACGTCTGTTTTTCAAAATTAATATTATAAGTTAATATTAAATTAATATATTATTATAATATACAATAAAATATATATTAACTAAATTTCAGTAAATTTTGGCTTTCAACATTCCTACTCCAAAAAAGTACAGTTACTCCATATTGCTTCTCATTGGGAACAGTTAACTGACCTAGGAAGTTTCCGTGCTCGAGGTTACGTCTGTTTTTCGAAATTAATACTAAAATAATATACTAAAAAATATATTTTTTCAAAATATATATTAACTAAATTTCAATAAATTGTGGCTTTCAACATTCCTACTCCAAGAAAATACAGTTACTCCATATTGTTTCTCATTTGGAACAGTTAACTGACATAGGAAGTTCCCGTGCTCGGGGTTACGTCTGTTTTTGAAAATTATTATTATAAGTTAATATTAAATTAATTTTATTAATATAATATATAATAAAATTATATTAACTAAATTTCAATAAATTGGGGTTTTCAACATTCCTACTCCAAAAAAATACAGTTACTCCATATTGTTTCTCATTGGGAAAAGTTAACTGACCTAACAAACAAATACAACGTAGAGACAATAGGGAAAATTTCAAGACAGTGGAAATTATTTCTGTAGATATTTCGGCCCTATGTCCAAGGGCCGTCTTCAGCACAATACAAGAATAAGAGAGAAACTATATATATATATATATAAAAGAACTTACATCAAATTGTGAGGAGTCTTTTCGCCAGTCCTGGTTGAACTTCGTTGAAGTAAGGATGCTAGGGCTATTTTTAAAAAAAGTTTTAAAAAGTGTTTTTTTTTAATTATTCAGTTTTAATCCTCACAATTTGATGTAAGTTCTTTTATATATATATATATATAGTTTCTCTCTTATTCTTGTATTGTGCTGAAGACAGCCCTTGGACATAGGGCCGAAATATCTACAGAAATAATTTCCACTGTCTTGAAATTTTCCCTATTGTCTCTACGTTGTATTTGTTTGTTATGGAAAGGCAGTGTGGTCTTCGTCGCTATTTTCGTTTAACTGACCTAGGAAGTTTCCGTGCTCGAAGTTACGTCTGTTTTTCAAAATTAATATTATAAGTTAATAAAAAATTAATATATTATTATAATATACAATAAAATATATATTAACTAAATTTCCCTAAATTGTAGCTTTCAACATTCCTACTCCAAAAAAATACAGTTACTCCATATTGCTTCTCATTGGGAACAGTTAACTGACCTAGGAAATTTCCGTGCTCGAGGTTACGTCTGTTTTTCAAAATTAATATTATAAGTTATTATTAAATTAATATATTATTATAATATACAATAAAATATATATTAACTAAATTTCACTAAATTGTAGGTTTCAACATTCCTACTTCAAAAAAAAAAAAATACAGTTACTCCATATTGCTTCTCATTGGGAACAGTTAACTGACCTAGGAAGTTTCTTTGCTCAAGGTTACGTCTGTTTTTCAAAATTAATATTATAAGTTAATATTAAATTAATATATTATTATAATATACAATAAAATATATATTAACTAAATTTCACTAAATTGTGGCTTTCAACATTCCTACTCCAAAAAAATACAGTTACTCCATATTGCTTCTCATTGGGAACAGTTAACTGACCTAGAAAGTTTCCGTGCTCTAGGTTAGGTCTCTTTTTCAAAATTAATATTATAAGTTAATATTAAATTAATATATTATTATAATATACAATAAAATATATATTAACTAAATTTCACTAAATTGTGGTTTTCAACATTCCTACTCCAAAAAAATACAGTTACTCCATATTGCTTCTCATTGGGAACAGTTAACTGACCTAGGAAGTTTCCATGCTCGAGGTTACGTCTGTTTTTCAAAACTAATACTAAAATAATATACTAAAAAAATAGATTTTTTAAAAATACATATTAACTAAATTTCTCTAAATTGTGGCTTTCAACATTCCTACTCCAAAAAAATACAGTTATTCTATATTGCTTCTCATTGGGAACAGTTAACTGACCTAGGAAGTTCCCATGCTCGGGGTTACGTTTGTTTTTCAAAATTAATATTATAAGTTAATATTAAATTAATTTATTATTATAATATACAATAAAATATATATTCACTAAATTTCACTAAATTGTGGCTTTCAACATTCCTACTCCAAAAAAATACAGTTACTAGATATTGCTTCTCATTAGAAACAGTTAACTGACCTAGAAAGTTTCCGTGCTCGAAGTTACGTCTGTTTTTCAAAATTAATACTAAAATAATATATTAAAAAAATTTATTTTTTCAAAATATATATTACCTAAATTTCACTGAATTGTGGCTTTTAACATTCCTACTCCAAAAAAATACAGTTACTCCATATTGCTTCTCATTGGGAACAGTTAACTGACCTAGGAAAATTCCGTGCTCGAGGTAACGTCTGTTTTTCAAAATTAATATCATAAGTTAATAATAAATTAATATATTATTATAATATACAATAAAATATATATTAACTAAATTTCACTAATATTAGCTTTCAACATTCCTACTCCAAAAAAATACTGTTACTCCATATTGCTTTTCATTGGGAACAGTTAAGTGACCTAGGAAGTTTCCGTGCTCGAGGGTACGTCTGTTTTTCAAAATTAATATTATAAGTTAAAGCTTTCAACATTTCTACTCCAAAAAAATACAGTTACTCCATATTACTTCTCATTGGGAACAGTTAACTGACCTAGGAAGTTTCCGTGCTCTAGGTTAGGTCTCTTTTTCAAAATTAATATTATAAGTTAATATTAAATTAAAATATTATTATAATATACAATAAAATATGTATTAACTAAATTTCACTAAATTGTGGCTTTCAACATTCCTACTCCAAAAAAATACAGTTACTCCATATTGCTTCTCATTGGGAACAGTTAACTGACCTAGGAAGTTTCCGTGCTCGAGGTTACGTCTGTTTTTTAAAATTAATACTAATATAATATACTAAAAAATTAATTTTTTAAAAATACATATTAACTAAATTTCAATAAATTGTGGCTGTCAACATTCCTACTCCAAAAAAATACAGTTACTCCATATTGCTTCTCATTGGGAACAGTTAACTGACCTAGGAAGTTTCCGTGCTCGAGGTTACGTCTGTTTTTTAAAATTAATACTAAAATAATATACTAAAAAAATAAATTTTTTAAAAATACATATTAGCTAAATTTCAATAAATTTTGGCTGTCAACATTCCTACTCCAAAAAAATACAGTTACTCCATATTGCTTCTCATTGGGAACAGTTAAATGACCTTGGAAGTTCCCGTGCTCGAGGTTACGTCTGTTTTTCAAAATTAATATTTTAAATTAATATTAAATTAATATATTATTATAATATAGTATAAAAATATATTAAATAAATTTCACTAAATTGTGGCTTTCAACATTCCTACTCCAAAAAAATACAGTTACTCCATATTACTTCTCATTGGGAACAGTTAACTGACCTAGGAAGTTTCCGTGCTCGAGGTTACGTCAGTTTTTCAAAATTAATATTATAAGTTAATAATAAATTAATATATTATTATAATATACAATAAAATATATATTAACTAAATTTCCCTAAATTGTAGCTTTCAACATTCCTACTCCAAAAAAATACAGTTACTCCATATTGCTTCTCATTGGGAACAGTTAACTGACCTAGGAAGTTTCCGTGCTCGAGGTTACGTCTGTTTTTCAAAATTAATATTATAAGTTAATATTAAATTAATATATTATTATAATATATAATAAAATATATATGAACTAAATTTCACTAAATTGTAGCTTTTAACATTCCTACTCCAAAAAAAATACAGCTACTCCATATTGCTTCTCATTGGGAACAGTTAACTGACCTAGGAAGTTTCCGTGCTCGAGGTTACGTCTGTT